>NW_027395760.1:0-106677 GCF_047715665.1 Aspergillus karnatakaensis
AGGGCGGCTCATCAAGTGGCTGCGTATCGTTTTTGGCCCCAGATGCCTGAGAAGCTTCCGCTTTGAGAGGCGGAGGCAAAGCGGCGATCTATCGCAAAAAAAAAAAACAAAAACAAAGAAGAAAAAACAGACTGGAAAGAGTTGTCTCTGGCGTACACGTCACTGCTGCTGCTTAGAAGCTCGATAGTTTCCTGGGAGTGTCATCTCTGCCTAGCTTTTTGATGTAATGTTGATGGATATCATGCACAGTTCCTTGGTTTGCTGATTCAGGTATCAGGTAAGGGGTGACCTCTTTAACCTTTTTCAACAGCCAAAGCTTGCAGGCCTGCTCGGTGAATCATGCAATGATAGTTTTAGAGGTGTGTGACCCCATTAACCGATTTACCACATACATAGATAGTCTCCTATGGGATATACTATGGACACCGCATAATTTAGTGGCATTCTCAATCAGCTGCAGAGAACTAAGCAGACCACAAAAGCTGGGAGTTGTAATTTCCAGAAACCATCCATTTTAGACCGTGGGGAGAGATGAATGTGCCAAACAAATTAGACTTACTTGATCTTGTTAGACTGAATGGAGACTGAAAGTAACATAGCAAGAGCGGGTGCATGGTTAAGCAATTAGATAGAAACAGCAATGTGGATCGACTAACTGTGATACTACGTGAAAGTACTCTGTCACACCGCAATCGTCAGAATCATTGTGGGCGGAGACCCTGAACATAGATCCCATTCATATAACCAGAAGATAACTTGAATGTTGACATAGTGAGTGGCAAAAGCAAAAGCTAACCACACATAGATGCTGGTCAAAGAATATCCAGATCAACAGATACTGCAGCCCAAAGAAAGCAAAAACGACAAAGAGAGAATAAGAGGTAGGAGCACTGAGCGGGCCTACTCTAACTCATCCGTCGTTTCTCCATCACTCCACTGGCATACTCAGGATGGGCTCAACAAGGCTTTGGCCCTCAACGCAAGTCCGCTCGGATACCTATCAATATCTGTTCCGTCGAATATTCCGGAGAATGTACCAACAAGAACAGTTCATCTCCACCCCGAAGACAACAACGGTGGGCCAGAATACCAATCCACCATTCCAGGCCAAGGGGCCGGTGTGGTGTATGTGTGCCCCCGATCCCAAAGCAAGCACGATCGGTGCAAGGAAGTTAACCCATCCCATGACCCTCGGAAACACCGGATCAGCACTCTGATCGGCGAAGATTGCCCAAGCAATGGTCCAGAACTGCACCCAGAACAGCGGCCAGGTCAGAAGGAGTGACATCCACATAGCATCGTTGATGAATTGTACCAATTCAGCACTATAGTCACGGAACCCCAATAGGGACATAAAAATAGCCGACATCATCCAGACCCAAACGCCAGCTGTTGCGCTGGCGAGCTGGAGATTTGCAATTGCTGGGTCCACATTTGGAATAAGTCGAATCTGGCTAGTGATTGCAGTCGAGTAGGGAAGGAAGAGGGCCCCGGACACGAAGAGGAATAGAGTCGCAGCTTTAGTGCCTTTCTGATAGGTTGCATAATGCGTCTTGACTTTTTCGGCATCCCACCATGGTCTCGTGGGGGGGATGTTTCTCGAGGTGGCGAGGCCAATTATAAGAAGAACGGCTGAGAGGCAGCCACAGACAGTAATACAGCATAGCCATGTTTTGTTGGTAAGAGTCCTGGCCAGCTTTCTGTTATTGGTTGGGGTAGAAAGCGTCATGATATCAATATGTCAGAGAATAGAACGATATTGTACTATAATCGAGAGCTGCTTGGCTCGGGTCAACCAAGCATTTATAGGCATAGCCAGTGCAAGCCCTTACACATACCAATTCATCGACTGCATCATGCATGTATTACTTGAAATGACCAACAATCAACCCCGGCTGAGATACGGTAAGACCTGGTCGAGAGATATGAGATCTTTCAATTTTGCCACCATATAGAAACGAGGAGAGACATGAAGACGTGAACAGGTAATTTAGGGAGGCATATTGAATTGGTCCAGAGACCACCAATTTGGAAGACTGTTTACAGAAGGGAATTTTGCTTCGCCGTATCCACAGCAGGTTTACGATAGGGCTGGAAAACCTACGTAGGGGATTTCAAGAGATATTGTGACGACCTTGAATCAAAAGCGCAATACTTCTAGCCACTTCGGTGTGATAATTATGGCATGGACTCGAGAGCAAGGGGAATGAGTCCACTCCATGCTCCCTCTTCACCTTCCCTAGCAAGGAGGCCATGGCTGCTTTACTCGCCAGATACTTTTAGCTGCACCTACCTGTTCAACACGTACGTAGACCCAAGATACATGTAGTGGGTCTGTCCTAACGCAGCAATTGGCACGATGAGGCCAAGAAGGGGCTCCAGACTGGCTGTACAAACCAAGATACTCAGATCATGGAAAGCGCGTCCATTCAAGTCAGTAGTAGCCACATGCGCAAGCGCATCATAAGCGGTGAATCATTGTTCTCTGATCTTGGGAATGCGGTAAAGGTTTGAGTTGAGATTTTGTGGATGCCTGGTGTCACCAAAGATGTGGCTTACATTAGATGGTGGCACTGCAGTTAATTTGAATATAGCTGTAAGCCTTCGGCTTCATGAAGCTCAATGAAGTAAAACCTTAACCCCTTGTGCTTGTACTGCTACAGAACGTGCTGTTTGTATGGTATTCAGTAACATTCAGTCCGACAGGCCTTGGGATCAGCGCCAGCGATAGTACGGCCCTCCACAAGAAGCAGGCAGAGACTCCCCAGCTGATGATGATCACCGGTTGAGAGCAATGTCCAAGACAGGCATAACAACTAATCTATCTAGGGTTGACTAGTGTACATCTCACAGAATCTGGAGGCCATTTCTCAATTCTGGCTGAGTTACTTACCAAGGTGCCTTTGTTCACCTTCATGACCCTTCTTTGCATGAAGTAGCTGGCCCACTTGAACTTAATATTAGGTTTTCGTCTGCACGAGATCATGCATTAACCTCAGGATACACAAGATTTCACGCAGCGCTGCTCTTGAAACATGCAGGTAATCCTCTTGGCAGCTGGATTACGCCAATACCTACGTAATCTGTTCAGATGATGTTTCCGAGAAAAGTCAATCTCGATAAATTTTGCTGGTCTAAGATTTGCTACACCGCTACTGATCGATGCAAGGCCTGCTGTAACTTATTGAGATCACCAAAGATTGAAAGACAGGTTTGATCAAGCAACAGACTGTCGTAGCATCATCGGCATAGGCCTAGAACGTGATAACGCGACACAGGGAATTGGGCGGCGGGAGTCAATTTCTCTATCACTACATGACTACTGTTTATATTAAGGGCCCTGTTCTTTCTCCTATACGTGATTTCCATGGCTTTGCCATTCAAGATTTTATCTTTATATGCAGTTTCCTGCAATACCTCACAGCCCAGCCTTAGCTTTCCAGAAACATTCTCTATATTATTCAACGCCTTTATATCTCCTTCATTAGCTCCGCTATCATGGACAGCACGCGCGGCGGCGAGAAAACACTGGAGCTTCTCCGCACCCGTCTTCTAGACGCAGTCCGCAAAGAAGCAATGGTGCTTGTGGCGGAAAAGTTTGGGAGCCCCGAGGATATTGATCGGAATTTCAAATCTTTATTCCAAGCAGAGCTAGGCCCACACGAGATAGCTACTCCGGATCGGACCACGTTCTGCAACGACAAACCGGCCACCTATGATGTGATTGGATACAACCCAAGCAGCTTGAGTATTCCGAAAAGCCCTATCATGAAGTCCATCCGCGACAATCTCGTTGGTGTTTGGAGTATCCTAGAATTCAGCATGGTTGAGACGGCGAATCGGACCCAGAAGATACAGCCGTGGGGACCCACCCTTGATGGCCAGATGATTTTCACTGCGGATGGGTATATGAATGGCCTTGTTGCGATTCCGGGGCAGGCTCCATTTGGAGGCGATGAGCCCTGGACTTCAGGGGCAGCTGAGCTAGCCGAGTCGGCGAGGCGGTCTTGCTCCTACAGTGGGAAGTTCTCCATTGAGCTGACAACCCTTGGACCAGCCTTGCGTTACGACATCGAAATTTGCAACTACCCAGTTTTTCGGGGAATCAACTACCGGGTGTTTATCGACTTCATGAAGAAGACGGATCAGCAACTCTTGGTTACGACGTTGTTCACCGACGTATTGGGTGATGCATCAAAGCAGAAACAGGAGGTTTGGCGGAAGGTATAAGAGCAGCTCACTGCTATCTCTCATGGATGACGGGACGACTATTCAGTCTGTGAACAGGAATTACCATGAAAGCGATATGCATAGTAGTAGATAGGAAAGATGAGATCATTTATGTTGTTGTGATTCAGGCTTCTAAACTGTCACGAGAGCTCGGCTGGATGGCAGCAACTACCGGTAATAACCAGCAGAATAGCAATGTGATCCTCAACAGGAAGCTTACCTTTGCTATTCTGAGCAGTCCGTAGTACTAGTTGAGCCGACACTATACCGCAGACAACACAGCTCGAAAGACGACAGCGAAATAGTAGTACCCAACCAGAAACACAAAATGGTGGGCGCTGCCAGTGTACCCATCCAACACAGTGGGGACAGCGGTACTAATGTCTGAGAGCATATTGGATGGCAGGGAGATATGCGATACAGATGGGAAGGGGGAGGGTGGGATTGGGGAGTTCAGGAGGGAGTCCACTGTGGACAGCAGCGCGGTATAGAAAGAAAACTAACATATTCAGGTGCTTAATAGCAAGGATTACTATACTTCCATCGTGGACCCGCTAGTGCTTCAACCCACTGCCCGCCTAGTAGGGTTAGTAGTGACAGCCGTTTATTTGACCGAATGAACAAAAAACTTATACTTGCTCCGCTCGCTAGCCGACATGCTCGCGACGCTTGCGGGTCTCCCTGCGGTCGCTACAAAAAAACGTACAACAAATGGGATTCGCATGTGGTCAGCCACCATATAATTAACTAGCCGGCAAGTGGGTTTCGCGTGGCCAGAGGTTGCATGGGTGCCGTCCCCTGCAAATAGGTAAACTTCGGGTGAGGCTGCTTTACAGTCGCGCGACTTGGGTAAGATGCGGGTCAATCCATCCACGGATTGAGTAGGTGCGTGATAGACAGAATACGCTGGCCACCAAAATCGAAATCCCCATCTCAATTACGCGGAGCGAGGTGGGGTATAGATCGCAGTGTACGTTTGCCTCTGTAAAGATCCTCGGCCAGATTGCCATTTCTGCTGCACCGACTAGGGATGAATATGAAGGCAAGCTAATTATCATGCCGGATCAGGACGAGCCGACTAGTGCGAAGGAGATTCAGCCGGCTATTGCGGGGTCGCTTAGGCTGACAGAGGATAAGCCTCGTGCGAATGCTACTGGGGAAGAGGCCATAGAGCCGAGCGAGTACATCGACATGTATCATCATCTATAATTGTAGAACGGGAAACCGAAAGCGCTGACACTTGGGGTTGGTGCTAGGAGTAAACAATTGTATACCGTTTCCTGGTGGCATGGGTTCCATAGGCATGTGAGTTCAGGAGGTTGAGGGCTGTTGGGTTTACCTACTAGCAAAGAGAGCCGCTTGAGGGGTGGATCGAGGCTTTTGAGATGTCTGGGAATGCTAGGGTAATTTTCTGATACCCCAATAGATAATGTTATTACTTCATGGTATTGGTATCTCTTCCGGAGCCATCTGGTAACACTAATCAAGGATCAAATCCAAAAATATCATCTGCTTCTGGAGGTTAAGTAAAAGGACAACCATATTGCCACAAACAGCCATGTATCGAGGCCTGTACTCTGGCGGCAGCCAAAGAAAATTATCGCCCTTGTATGTGACCCACTGTCTTCTGATAAATAGCCCATCGAATCGAACGCTCAACCTATCATCTGATCGATGCAGCTTAAGGGTGCCAATATTTGTTCTGAGGATTTGATCGTCATCCGAAAATGAAAGGCTCTCAATTGCAGGGATGTCGTCGAGTGTGTACAAAAACTTCCCGGTCATTGTGTCCCACAGTCGCAGGGAGTTATGCGCCGAGTAAGTCCTGGAGTAGGTCCAGTCGCCACCCGGCCAACCCGATGCAGAGAACAAGAGCTTGCCATCCTTTGTAAAAACAACTCGGCTGGCCATATTGGCGTGGCCCTCGAATGTCTGTAAGCATTGCCCTGTAGCTAGGCTCCAGAGATTGATAGCCTTGTCGTCAAGTTTGCCAGCTTCTGGTTGTCGGGTGAAAACACAGCTCCGCCTCCTTGATCTGTATTTCGATGAATGGTGTGTGTGCACTGGCCGCTGAATAGATCCCAGACCTGGACTGTTTTACTATTCGCCGTGGCCATTCTTTGCCCGTCAGGAGACAAGGTAGCCCGGTCTATTGATCCGGTGCACTCCTTCAACGATGCCATGCATTGCCCATTTGACCGGTCCCATACCTTCTTTGTCTTGTTGTTCACTACTACCACCCGATCTCCCAAGGTCGGGAGTATATATTTGTCATGTTTGTTGGGAATGGTCATTAAACACCTTCCAGCGGACAAATCCCACAGTATTGCACCCTGCCCTTCTAACATTGACAGCAGCGTTTCCCCAGAAGAAAGGAAGAAAAACCAAGACACCTTCCCTTTAGGGACCTTTAGTTGCCGCATAAGATTCCCACTTATAGTATCCCAGATTTGAATGGTGTTTTCATGTTGCGTTGCCATTTTTGTTCCTTCGGGCGATGTAGCAATCCCGCAGTATCCATCATATCGCCGCTCGGCCGCCTCCGAAACTTGCTCAGCTGACACATCCCATATCAGCACGGTATCATCATAAGACCCTGATGCAAGGACACTGTTGCCGTCTTGCAATGGAGGTGCGAAGGTCACTCCAATGACCCAGCTTGTGTGTCCACTCAGTACTCGCAAGAGTGTACCATCGACAGGGTCCCAGAGCCGTACTTCATTCCCGTAATACCAGGCTGCTGATGCCAGCACCTTTCCGTCCATTGAGAACCTAACGTCACTTGCCCAACCATGATTTTGGAGGACCCTTAAGCATTGACCAGTAATGGGGTCCCACAGCCTAACAGTCGCGTCTTCACCTGAGGAAGCTAACATGCTACTATTAGGGGAGAAGGCGATCGCAGTGATTGGCCTCATATGTCCTCTAAGGTTTGAGAGGCTTTGTCCAGTGGACGGGCTCCACAGCTGCACCGTGTTTGCGCCAATTTCTTCCAAACTTGTGCTAGTCTTGTTACCACAGGCCGATGCAAGGATGCTTCCATCATGGGAGAAAGCCAGTGCGCAGATTATCCGAATGTCGGTCTTCATGGTATGTTCACATCTCCCGGTCAGTGAGTCCCATACACGTATGGTTCCATCAATCGATGCAGATGCAAGTGTGTTTGCCCGATGCGGTGCAGGTGAGAAAGCAACCGCAAATATAGGGCCTGTATGCCCTTCAAGCAGATGTATGCACTGTCTGGCAGATGGATCCCACGCCCTGACTGTCTTATCAGCTGATGATGTTGCCAGTGTCTGCCCATTGCATGAGAATGCGAGCTGATAAACTGGCAAAGTGTGTCCCAACAATCGCCCTAGACACTGGCCAGTCACAACATCCCATATGTACACCATCTTGCCACATGCTGCGGCTAGGGTGGCCCCATCCTTGGAAAACTCACAGCTCTTCGTTGCCGGGGATATGGGCCATGAGTCTTCAAATTCCAGCGACAAACCCTCGGCCGTTTCCTCCAGTTGAAGGCTCTCCGGCTCTGTCGCTGGCTGGAAGATGTGTAGACAGTCTCCTGTTAAGGTATCCCAGAGCCGCACTGTGCGACCTGATGTTGAGGCGAGCATCTTGCCATCAGAGGAAAAGGTGAAATACCGAGCGCCATTGAGCTGGCACTCCAGGGTCTGCTGCACAGGGCTCCATTGACTTGAGATTCGAGGTATGGTCGTGAGCCACCGGAGCAGTTGATTCTGAAACCGAACACGTATCAAGCTCTGTGATGGTGCAAATAGCAGAGCGGAAAAATATATCTGCAATGGGGATTTTTCAAGAACAGCCTTATTAGCCTGGCTCAGTCGCCTTGCGTCCCAGGTAAGTTCTTGAAGATGAGAGCAGTCCGAGTCCTAGTTCGGGGATTAGCAACCATGGTATGAAAAACGTAATGTACGCACCTTTGCGAGAGAATCCAAAGAAAGTATTGCACGAATGCCCTCCGGTACTTTGCGCATCCAGCCAAGTACCTCAAGCCAATGGAGTACGTGATCCCGCAAGAAATCATGAACAATGTCATTGTCACTTAGCAGAACATTGCTTCGCTGGATGTGATGGACCCAGAAAAGACACGCATATTGAAGCTCCAACGAGACGCTTCGCTGCAATTGAGTCTCATCAATATCATCTACGGACGCGCCGTAAGTCGCGAGATCATACATGTTCTCTCTGAGGTTTGCTCTCATCAGTCGCAGGCATCCGTGCGCCAAGTCATGATGAGCCTGTGGCTCGTCTACCCAGAAATTCTCGTCTTTACACCTGTCTTTATCAAGCAAGAAATCGCGAAATGAAGGGTGGTGTAGTCGGATTTTTCGAGTGGGGTCATGGGGAATGTCTAGGATCGCATGGAGATTTGTCAACATATAGGTGACGCGCTGCATGCGAAGCTGAAGTAGCTTACACACCGACTCGAGGGGAAGTGGAGACGACAGGAGGACAATAGCCCCAAGTGCTTGTCTAAGCAGACCATAGAGCTTGCTTTGTTCTTGTCTCGTGTAGGCTACGGGGACAGCGCTGCAAAGAACTGAGGTATAGATCTTATTGAGGCTCTCCTCTGGACCACTGCCTGATGATCCCCCTTGCAGAACAGTGTTCAAACGCTCCTCAGCGAATGGGCCTCCTTCGTCGATGAACCGACACGCAGTTGCACACCATATGAAGAGACCACTTGATTTTTCTGTTAGGAGGTCAAGGGTTTTCGAGCCAGGCCACGACGACTCACAGCCTATATGACCGGCTATAAGACGTAGTTCATGCTGTAAATAGATGGAGATATCGTGGCGCAGTGCCTCAGAAGGTAGATGATGTAGAACCAGATTGCAGCGGTTCTCTGCAGGGATACGAAAGAGCTCATGCTCAATAGGAAGGGTCGGTCTGCTCGTGATGAAGACCTTGATTAGATTACACGAGGCGACTTGTGCTTCGCCCAAAATTTGTATAATCATTCGGATATTTCGTTCGTCATCACATTCGTCGAGGGCGTCAAGCACAATGAGATATGGCGGCAGCCTCGACTCGTTACTTAGGTCTGATAACGGCCGAATAACAAGCTGTCGCCATTGATCCGTAAGCGACTGTGAGCCTATGTCCACGCATGCTCCAATCGCTTTGCACATAGGTGACTGAAGTCGCGAAATATAGTTACTGAGCTGCCGGGCAATAGTTGTGACAAATTGTCTGGCATGGCCGGTGTCTCCACCACCCCTTGAGAAGAAGAAACTAGCCCCTAGGCGTTCTTTGTCGTGGTATTGCCGGGTAATTGTACGAGCAATTGTTGATTTTCCGATTCCTGCCCAGCCGTTTAACCAAAAAATGGAAGCTCCATCCTGCCTGTCGGCCCAGTCATTAATTTTCTGGAGAACCTGGGAGCGGGTATTATCAAGGCAAGTGGCCTCATGTTGTCGTTGGTATGAGTTGAATGTCGCCTCTGCAACATATGGTAGCCGGCCGAGAGTTTCTTGCTGATCTGTATCTGTATATCAATAGGTTAGTAAAGGTCATCCGCTGATAAGGTCTCGGCTACCTGGTTCGTCTCTAGAGACTTTATCTGCAGTCCGTATCCTTGCCACAGAAGCTGGCGGTATGACTGCCAGTAACTCCTTTGTGTATGCCGCAGCCGTTGCACTCGCATACGGCTGCCAGTCCTTGTTCTTGTGCGAGTCGGCATAATCGCATATGCCTCGAATAACGATGCAACCAAAAGAGTTCATCAGACCAGCAGCTTCCATCTCAAAACAGAGCACCCCTCCAAGCTCCAAACTAACGTGATCTCGTTCAGTGCCCTTTCGCATCACAAGATTGCCGGACGCAATCGTGCCATAGTGGACTACCGGGTTCTCCCCACGAATACACCGCTGTATGAGTTCCCCTTCGTCGCAATTATTGCTGCAAGTCTCCCCAAGCGAATGCTCGTAGCCGGCCTTGAACAAGACGTCCCGTTCGGGGCCAGGTGACTGGAAGCCTGGTAACTTCTCGAAATAAACGAGGTATTCGTGTAGCCGAGTTTTTCCTCTCAAGTGGCTCGCCTGCAGCTTCGCAACAGCCTCTAGCAGCACCTTAGGTGGAGCGTTTAAATGACCCGTCCGCTCCAGACCATTTGGTGTAGATTTACCAAAGTCATACTGCACAACTCCGCCATGCATCTTTTCAGGGAGACTGACGACAACATCACCAAGGCGGATATCTGCTTTTGCCGATGGGACGCCTCCGCCGATGCCAACAAGGACGGCGAACCGGATTGCTGGATATGAAGATTGGAGGCGCGCGGCGACCGTAGCGGCGGAGTTCGTGCCCATCTGGCCTTTGGGGAGGCAAGCGACCACAACATTATGGTCGCCGATCCGACCGAGGGTGTATATGCTATTTGAGTCGTGGTTATCGAACCCGTCATGGACCTCGTCAAGCATTTCCTGAGCAGCCGCGAGCTCAGTGGGAAGCGCGCAGATCCACCCCACCGTGTATTCTTCCACGGACAGACGCCGCCGTTTCGCCATGGTTTTCCCTAGTGCTTATCGCAGTCAAAGTATTGGAACATTACTGAAGCTTGTCGATGGTCGAATGTGTGCCTATCTCGCTCCTTCGATTCGGTGTCCCGGGCTGAGCGAGGGGCAATTTGGCGCACGTCAGCAAGGCAGACTGCGACTGTGAGGGCGCTAAAGGGCGAAAAAAGCAAAAACACAGCAGGCACAGATCCCACCACTCATATACAGGCGGAACAAGCAACACCCGAAGCCATCATCCTAGAGTCTCTCGCTAGAGGATCCACCCCAACCTTGACAACAGACCTTGTCGGCGCCATCTCACGCGTCGTGCCTCAACTTACAGGTGTTGCAGTTGAAGGTGTCAACCCGCAGGAGTCCATATCTGTGCATGGAGGCGACTCGCTTGTCGTCGTGGAATTCCGTAACTGGCTTCGTAAGACCATTGATCCGGGGTTCGGGGCCGGTAAGGATCTAGGGAAGATTTCGCTGAGAGAGATTGCAGAGTTGGCTGGGAAGTATGCGAAGAAATGAGGTGTCAGTAGTAGACCTCTAGCTGATAGGTAGCTATAATCCCGTTTGACGCCAAAGTATGAAGTGGATGAGTTTCAAACCACAAGCCAGTAATCTGTTCCAGTGAACATAGCACACCCATCCGCAACACGTCCTCGGTGTCCATCATCACCACCCTCATTAGATTGCATAAGTAACAGCCCAATTCATCCCCTTACTCCCTTCCTTCCGCTTATCACCCCCATGCCTAACACACCACCCCTGCCCCGCCATAGTAGGCGTCATCCTCCCAACGCGATCGCTAATAACCCTCGGCGGTACCGGAAACATCCCCTTGCGTTTCTTGATCGGGTTCAGAAGATCGTCAATCTCCCCAGTTAGCCCCCACATCGGACGGAGAATAATGCATAGGGACTCAAGCCGATCGAATTTCCCGAGCGCGTCGAGGACCTCGCCCCACCGTTTCATCGCGCTCGGCGGGGTACCTTCGCCGCAGCGAGGAGATTCAACGGTCACATCCAGGAAAAAACTCAGCGTTGACTGCGACATGTGAGTCGGCATCTCAAGAACTGTCCGTGGATTCTCGAAATAGAAGGTATTCGTCGTATAGAGCATCTCGATGGTTTCAGTGTACCTATTCATTCCAGTCATCAGCGTGCCGAGAGAATCATCAAGCTAAGAAAGAAAGAAAAACTGAGAGAAGGGTAAGGTAAGAAGAACATACACCATCTTACAACTCCTCAACAAGCCCGCAACTCTCCTCTCCCTCATCTGCACTGCCGTCGGTCTTCGCTGAACATCCCAGCTGCCCTTGCCGTCTCTGGGCGAGCAAAGTCGATGATTAATCTCGCACCGGCAGCAAAGCCGTTCTCTATTCTCTTCTAACTCCAGCCTATCCTTCTTGGGGACGGTGCAGAGGAAACTCCTAAATCTGTTCATTCGGCCGCCGACGTAGGCGATGTGGACTGCAGTCGGGAAGGTGAAGATGTAGCTGTAGATGATATTGCGGAGTTCCGGGGGGAGGTGGAAGAGGGGGGATTGGCGTTGTGAGTGAGGGGTTGTTTCTGAAGAGGTGAAATGAAGTTTTTCGGGTGCTCTTCGTGGGGTTTTTTTAGTTTGTTTGGGGGCTGGGGGTGATGTTGTGGTTGTGGCTGTGGTTATTGCGCGTTTGCGTTTTGCTGTGGGTGGCATGCTGTGTGCGTGGCCTAGGTACTTCTTGTGGCGGGTGTTTAGTCTGTGTGCGGATGTAGGACCAGATGTTGATTTTCAAATGTAGTAGAATATAGGACCGTTCTGGGGTTTATATTCAGGACGCAGGACAGGAGGGAGTCGTGGAGGCTGAGCGCGTTGGACGTTTGGAGATGCTGGGGGTGGAGAACAAAGTGCGGGTGGGGCTGGGGCTCAGCGCGCCCCGCTCATAGTAACAATCCTATTGGCTCATCGCTGGATACGAGATACGACTCGGGCCTCGGAGTCCGGAGGCTAGGTGCTCCGTCGGTTTTGATGAGCGCACCACGTACATGGCTTGGGATCTCAGCCTTGAAAGTATATTGAGGCATTTCGGTATGATATAGAAACAGTCAGAGCCTTGTAGTATACTTGAGCCTGCTATTTCTCGTCGGCTTTGTCTTCTCGTGGCCAAACGATTACCGGTTGCGATTATATATTTTTGGTGCGACCACACCAACGCTCGAAACGACAATATAAACAAACCGCCAATTGCTTCTCATTTATACACTGGTAAAGGATCATCTATAACGCTATTGAGACGAACAGGGCATTCATGAATATGAAGAACATTCCAGTTTACACATCCCCCCCAAGGTATATTACGTCGCTGCACTCTGGATAATGCAGCGTCATAATTCGTGAACAGCTCCTTGACCGATGTGTACTGTTTCTGACCGAGATATAGCTGGTTCGTTATGATCAAAAAGAGCCCCAGGTAGAGATCTTATATTGCTAGGACTCACTGCTCGTTGTGACGTGTTTGTACCAGACGCATCCGCTCTCTATATCTCGACCATCGTCCGTCGGCGATGTGCTTGAAGGGACCGGGCTGTGATGAAAGGAGAGTAATGACAACTCTCCGGGGTGTTCCGCACGCGATTGACCTGTGGGATAGAGGATACACTTAGGGCTTAAAACCTCTTCAGATCAGGAGTGGAAGAAGGACATACCAGAAGTCTTCTTTCGTCGTCGTCGATAGCAGCTCACAATACCAAGTATAGCGAGAATAAAGGTTGGAATGGTGATACACATGGTGACGAATGCGATGATTTCCTCTTTGGACCACGTCATTGTATGGAGAAAGCAGAAAAAATGAGATAGAGTAGTGCGGACTGTAGAGTGGTAGGAATAGCAAACGAAATTCAACCCTGTATGCGATTCAGAAAGCCAGGATAAGAGTGGACAGAATGATATAGCCAGGATCAAGTCAAGAAACATGGGCGGTATAAAAGTCATGGCCGGCTCATGCTGGGTTTGGTTTGGCAGCGGCTGCAGCGGTGTAATCCGCTTTTTTCTTCTCGCTTTCTACAGAATGCTTAGACGGGGCGATCCGTGGTGCATTTGCAGGGGTATAGATCTCTAGGAACAGCTGTGGAGAGAATCTAGATGCGGTCGGGCCAGGGCCAGAACATGGGCTACAGCTCGATGGGTTGAGAGTACTTTCCTCACGGACCCTCGCACCGCGATAGGCAACAGCATATGCAACAACGCAACAGCTTCAAGGCAAAAAGGGTTCGTGCTGACATGCATGCGAGGTTTGTTTCGTGGAGGCGGACTTTGTGCCGAGGCCCGCAAGGCTGGGTTTGAGTCCCCTAGTGTGGCGGTGTAGATGCGCCTTGAAGGCCTCGCGCTGCAATTTGAAGAGGTAAATTGACGCGATAGAACTTCGGATTATCTTACTAGTTGCAATGAAAACATCAATGAGTGGGGTGCTCTTAGGATGTTTCATGCCTTTGCCCTGGAATGAGGTGAGGTGGTCCGTATGCTGTCCATACCACGTTCAACAATAGGCCCAATGAAACTTTAACACCTTAGTAAAACAGGATGTGTTAGCAACTCAGTAAGCTGTGCGTAGGCTTGGTGTGTCGCGACATGTACCGTGCTGGGATGAGCCGTAAGGAGAGAAGGTCTGGGGGTGCCGCCGAGCAGGGCGGGCCGGCCCTTCAGAGTCTAGAACACTTATGCAGATCGAGATAAAACGTCACAAAGCCATCATAGCCTGTGCTTTTGAGTAGACGGGCCAGGCCGCCGTAGTTCGCAAGCCCAGCTTTGTACGCCCTGGGAAGGGTTGTCACTGGTCAGGGGGTGAGCTGCAGCATATCAACGCCGCAGCCTCACAAATAGCTTTCATGATGTTTGTGCTTTATCACCTCGATAGCAGAACAATATCGGGGACCCCAGTGCTATCTACGGATACTGTGGTACCTTTTCGGGTGCAATCGATGAGTCTGGCAGGAAGGATGCAGGGGCCTGTGTGTTGATCACCCTAATCTCCCAACATGGCCCACAAGCCACGTGGGAAACAGGGCTATGTTCTAGACCTGGTGTTCCAGACCGAGCCCAGCCTGAATGGCCTGCGGTCTGGCCAGAAAAGACATCTTTTGTTTTTCGAGGCTCTGCTTGATCGCTGGGGATGTGAGGCGCGAATCTAAGGGGAACCAGGACGCTAGCTACGGTTGGGCAGTAGTGGAAGGAACGGTCTGGACTCCGGCACACATCTGCGGTCGCTCTTTTCCCATGTCACGCTGCAGGATAGTGTGGTCCGTAATTTCCTTCACCGACGTCCTTACACGGTATCTTCTCGTGGCTGCGATGGCGTCCTGGGATCAAAATGCCAAGGCTCTGGGTCATTGATTTCGAAGACAACGCACAGGTCAATACTAGTGGGAGAAGCACAACGTGAGATTCCATTTCTGATGGTTGTATATCCTCTAGTCGATCTATATGAGTCAAAGCTAGTACCCATCCCGGGGCTTTCCACCCTCAATCTGCCCGCTGGCGACGCCAAGCTCTCGCAGGAAGCCGCTACCCAATACAGCAACATCCGTGGTAATAGAAACCAAGTCGAATCCCTGTTCCACGCGCTTCTGAGCATCAACGCCATCGGAAGCTAAATATCTGTCAGTAGATGCCCCTGGAAGATTTACGGCGGAACATACAGAAAATAGCGGCCTTCTTGCCCGCGTCGTGTGTGGCCTTCAGGATCCTCTTGATGGCATCCTCATGTTCCTTCCCGCCCCGCTGAACGCCCATCTGCTTGGAGAGGTCGAAGGGACCTATTGACCTGTTAGCAAAACCATTCGCACTCGACAAATATGATATTTACTCACCAATCAGCACGCCATCCAGACCCTCGACGGCGACAATCTTCTCCACATTTTCAACACCAGATCGCGATTCGATCTGCACAAAGACAACGGTGCTCTTATCCGCCTCCGCATCATACTGAGCAGCCGGAACATCGGGGAACGAGTGCAGGGCGAACATCGGGCCGTATCCTCGCGAGCCTTGTGGGGGGTACTTGGTGTATGAGACAATCTTTGCAGCATCCTCCTATACATCACATTAGCTTCAAACACGCACCGCTAAAGGATGCTTTCTATCGTACCGCGGTGTGACACATAGGGGTGACAATTCCATGGGCACCAGCATCAAGAGCACGCTTGATCAGCCACTCCTCTCCCCACGGAACACGAACGAGAGGGCTCGCGCCCTCGGAGGCGACGGCATTATTTAACTACATCTCTTAGTTTCGTCCCCTCAAGAATATCAGCTATGTCAAACCTCGTAATAGTCCTTGTCGGAGATCAGACCATGCTCGGCGTCAACAAGAACCCAGCTAAAGCGGTTTCCGTGCTGTGCTGTTGATCGGAGGATCGTCTTCGCGACGCCAGCGCCGGGGAGTCTGTATGGCCAGATAATCAGTTTCCTGCCTTTCGGATCTGCGAGATTGATCGAGGACCTACGTCAACCAGAAGCCATAGGCTGTTGTGGTCTTCTGCAGGGCAGTCTGGATAGCTGTTTTGATGGACATTATTACGGATGTTGACTTTAATTTTACAAAAAAGAGTTCAGGAGGGAGTTGAGAAGAAGAGAAGAGACAATGACGAGCGGAAGATGGCGGGGTCGGATGGTTCCCCGCAGTGCCTCCTTATTAACAGCCCTCGGCACTTCGGTCTTTCTCCGACTGAACACTCGGTCTAATGCACCCCGAGCTCGGCTATGCACCCCTTTCGGAAACTTATCCGAGATCCTGCATGAATTGCTTCATCTTCGTTCAAATGGGGAATCATTTCATTATAGATTATTGAAGAAGTAGATC
Source organism: Aspergillus karnatakaensis (assembly GCF_047715665.1). NCBI lineage: Eukaryota > Fungi > Ascomycota > Eurotiomycetes > Eurotiales > Aspergillaceae > Aspergillus > Aspergillus karnatakaensis. The sequence goes on from NW_027395760.1 coordinate 16,594, forward strand.
AGAATGTCTCGCCTACCAATTCTTCACTGACCTTCCACAGCCGCTCAACCAACTCAGGACCCTTCGCGTACTCCCTAACATCCGTAACCTGACAGTCCGACAGATACGCCCCGTTGTGGTCCTCTAAATCGGGAGACAGCGCAGCGACTAATGTCGTTGCAACACCCTCCTCCTGCGTCTTGGGCTCATCCGCTGCGAATTCGATCCCAGTCTTCTCTCTCGCGACCCTATCCATCTCCGCCCCATCTAGCTCCGGCAGGTGCGAGACGAGTGATGTACCGGGAATATCTGGACGAGAATGTTAGCATATATATGTAAAGCAGAGTGTGCAGAGAAAGCATACAGCCAGGATGCACAGCATACGCTCGAACGCCCTGCTTCTCGAACCGCCGTGCAAGACCCTTCGTGAAAAGGATATTCGCCGTTTTGGACTGCCCGTACGCGGCGAAGCGGTTGTATGTTGCGCCATCCTATTCGTGTCAGTTTATATGGACAAAGCCAAGAGCGGCATAGAACCAAAGAGATGAGAACGGAAATAACATACCGAGAAATTCAAATCCCCAAAATCAACCGGTGCCATCTTATATGCTGCGCTGGTCAAGTTCACAATCCTTCCTCCTCCACCAGCCAAGACAGCGGGCATCAGCAACTTGGTTAATAGAAAATGTCCGAGGTGGTTGATTGCAAACGTCTTTTCGATGCCGTTTTTATTCTGCGCCCATGGAATCGCCATGACGCCTGCATTGTTTATCAAGACATCGATCTTCTCAACCTTTTCGAGGATAGATTTTGCGGCGGCGCGGACGGAGTCGAAATAATCAAGCTCGACTGGGATGAAAATGGATTTGATAGAGGGGTTGATATCCTTGATTGAGTCGATCACTGGTTTGACCTTTGGTTCACTGCGAGCGAGGAGGAGTATAGTGGAGGGATTGGCGTGCGCGAGATGCGTTGCTGTCGACGCGCCTAGGGACTTTTCGCTGGCACCTGTTATAACGACTAGAAAATGATCAGAATCGAGGGTTTAGAACTTGAGGGTGAAAGGAGGTGTATACCAGTTTTACCCTTGAGTGTGCTCCCCCATTCTGATACTACTGTCTTCCCTTCTGTGTGGAAATTAAGTTCTGGCATGTTGTCTCGGATGTTAAGGTTTGTGGATGAGTGTAGGAAGTCCCTTTCAAAACAGCTTTCTGCTTTGCCGGGTGGTAAAGACCTTAAATCCCCCAACGGAGCGTAGGAGATAGTAGGTTTACTGTGGACCCTGCGCATGCGGCTTACACCATCCACTCTCGACAGCCACTGAAAATACCCCGTACTGGGGTTAACGTGTTGCAACTTCAAGTGTGACATCATAATGCTGTCTAGCCCTATAGCTTAGACAGGACTGTGCCTGTGGCATGGCATGCTGCCGGATATAGCGAAGCAACCGGAGATACAGGTGCAGAGTGTGGAGCAGATCCGCCCCTACTCGTGGGTCGAGCATAATCAACTTGCGTTAGCGCGGACCCTTTCAAGACAGTCATTGCATATTCCAAGGTTCTCACTGCTATGATGTAAATAGGGAAAGCCGGGCAAAATGGCATTGTATCAGCTACGCATGTAGCCAACTGGATGCCTCTACAGTTAAAAGAATCCTGGCAGCTCGCATTGCGTCTGTTCACCTCTCCTCGTCCGGGTGATCCGCTCAATTAAGTATACACCAGTCTCTACAGACGGATCAAGACCCTTTCGTTGACTGAATACCGAGCTCTACGTACAATCCAGAGTGACAGGGGCTGTGACACCACGACATCAAGCGTTCTATTTTCCATTAATATATCTCTATTGAGCTCTTGATTGTCCCGTGATGCCTTACGTTCGCCAAGCGGAAATATCAAAGCTTATTGAGCACAGTTCGACAGAGTCTTGATATAACGCAAACAAGCAGAAGGAAAGCAACGACGGTAGCAAAAAATGGTTGGAAAAGTAATGAAAAGAAGCACGATAAATAACATCAAACATGCTCCAAGTTCAAAGTAGGAGACTCTGGGAAGACATCAGGTATTGTCTCAGGGACTGCATCTTCTGCTTGTCAAGTGCGACTCAGCTTCTCCACAATTTCCCTTGATAAAGACGGGAATCGTTGTCTCAGAATATCCAAAGCAGTCATGCCATTCGCATCTTGACGAGTTGGACGGGCCTTCCCAATATCCACCAACAGGTCGATTACGGCAACGTGACCGCCATCAGCAGCCAAGTGCAGTGCAGTTCTTCCCGGGTACACATTGCTTGTGGCCTCGACATCAACGTAGGGGATCAAGATTTCGACGATCTCGACTAATCCATGGCGGACTGCCTCGAAAAACAAGAAGTCACGGGGCATCGCGCCGTTACCATTCGTGAGGGACTCGTTGTAGCGGCGCAACTCGTTGTGATCCTTGAAATGCACAGGGCGCTTGGGGGATAGACCCGTTCCTAGGAACAGACGGACGAACTCAGGTCGATTGCGCGTGACAGCCAACGTCAATGCAGTCTCGTCGAGCGGTGACGTGGTCGTCATCACAAGGCCCTTGGTGTAGAACAGCGCTTTCACCACACGCGGCAAGCCACCCATTACCGCTTTCATCAGGGGTGTCCGGCCTTCCTTGTCGAGGCCGTTGGGGCTGGTACCCCATTTGAGGAGCTCAATTGCGATGTCCTCTTGACCACGTACAATTGCATCAAAAAGAAAACTCGCGCTGCGGCACTCAGTTTGGAGCAGGCGCTTACATTTGGTCAGAGATAGTTGCACCATCTCTATCTTGCTGAGTTTAATGGCATCGGACAGTGCGGGTGTGACGATGTCTGCTGTCAGCTTCGTATTTGGCTCATTGGCTTGCATCATCCTGTCGAGCAGCAACGCTACAATGCTGGGGGACTGAAATTCAACGGCATCGCTTAAGGGGAAGCGTCGTCGGCTGTCGAATGCATTCAGTCGTGTGGTATGTGGTAACAGCAGGCGAATAGCGTCCTCAGACTTGCCCCGAATGGCGATATGCAGTGCAGTGTGACCGTCCTTGTTAAGAGTATCAAAGCTCGAGATCTTTGGAATGAGGAATTTAATCATGTTGATCTGGTCAGTATTAACAGCAGCAATAAGTGGTGTCATGCCGTCGATGTTGCAATCAACATTGACACCTTTGATGTCAGTGTGCAAGCTGTTTTCAAGCTGCGACACATCGCCCGCCGTGCATATTGCCAGTAACAGGAGGTCACGGGTGGTTTGGTCAGATGCTTTGTTCTGTCGGTTCCAGGCTTCAATCAAGGCTTTGGCTGACTGGGATAGGCCTTTGTGAGATGCTTCTTTCAAGATCTCAAGGCCAGCCTTGCCGCTCAGGGTTGCTCCAGCCGTTAAAAGAGATCTAACAGCCTGATAGGGGTCTTTGCCAAACTTCATGAAAGCGTGAAGCGGTGTATTACCATCAGACCCTGCATTCGGATCAGCACCTTGGGAGAGCAAGAAGTTCACTCGCTGGTGAGCACCGGCTCTAATGGCCGAGTACAGAGGGGTCCGACCCGCCTTATTCAACTTGTTGATGTCCAGGCCGAGATCGAGGAGAACTTCAATTTCAAGGATTGAAGTTACGGCAGAGCGGTTTTGCATCTGGCAAGCGTGATGCAGAAACCCGTTGCCTTCGTCGTCAACTTCTTGCAGATTCAATCCCCCTTTGACTAAAGCTCGAGTGCAATAACGAGCCATCGTCACGATAAGCTGGAACATTCCTTCAAAGTCGAGGGGTTGCCACTTGGCACCCCTTGATAGCAGCAATTCAATCGTAGGCAAGTGGTCGTGGAGGGCAGCAACCGCTAACGGTTGGGTCGGATACGCAGAGCTTGGACGATAGATTAACGAAACTCCTGCATCGAGCAAGATATTGATCAATGTGTTATCGCCCTTTCGGCAGGCGCAATAAAGAGGGTCCTTTCCCAACTTCGGATTGTTCTTGAGGGTAGATCCTGTCGCAAGGTAGAGGTTTTGAAGGGTGCTAGTCTCATCATTGGCACAGGCCCATTCGTAGACTCGCTGGAAGCCTTCCGGGGAAAGCTTGTACAGTTAACCGGTAACGATGCGGTGGGCGTCGTTGGACGTTGCCGCCAACCGGGCCTGATCTTTGGGGTTGAGATATCGAACAACCTCGAGGGTTAGTTCCTCAGGAAGACTGAATAAGGGAAAGCTTGCGGTCTTTGAAGTTGCTGCACCCATTTTGATGTTGTTGTTGGTGATGAGCTGGATTTTGAGGGGTGGACGGTGGCAGATATTTATGTTCGTCCAGCGTCGTTTGGTCCAGTGTGTTCATTGTGTTGCGATACAAACGCGTTAACATTTCTTTGTGGCGGGAATAAAGAGTGACGCCCCCGTTTCATTGGCATTGATTGTGCGCTGTGAGCTGGCTGGACCTGACACGGTTACTTCTTCATGACACGTTTGGAGGATAGCGGCTCTGAGTTTCGTCTAATACATATCGAGACACGCAACAGTCAAAGATGTCTACTGAAATCTTCCCTGAACCACACATTGGTGTCACCTGGATACAATACTACAATGTGCATTGTTGGTTATGATATTTGTAAGCCTTCTTTGTGAGCATTTCCCTTAGCACCCATCTCACTGCCATACTTGAAAGGATCAACAGGCTAATCGTGCGGAGGCTCGACGTCTATATTTACTTTAGAACCAATCTATGCGCAGCCTAGAGGACTGCTATATCGGGCTCGAACTGTAAGTCAAATATTCATATATATGCCATTGAAATTCACTACAGACACCTAGTATACACGCCCCTCCAATCTAGAGATGCGCCACAAGTTCAATCTCCAACTCAGCACCCAATGGAAGCTCTGCGACAGCCACACAAGTCCGACACTACATGTGCGCATGAGCCCCATGTATATTCCAATGTAGATGACGATGGCAGGGTAGGGTAGTTAGAGGGACCAACTTACCGGCTGAACACCAACCCCCGGAACGAAAACCTTCGCATACCCCTCATTGAGCTTCGCATAATGCTGCATACTCGAAAGGAAGATGGTAACTTTAACGACTTTACTCAGATCACTTCCGCCTGCGATGAGGACTTGCTCAAGGTTCCGGAGGGCTTGGACCTGAGACATATATAGTTAGCTTACAGACTTTATGTCATGATCAAGACCGGCATTCGGGAAGCATATAGTAAGTGTGTTTATATATATTGGAAGTGAAGTTTGGTAATCGGGCTGGCCTGGCTTACAGTCCTATCCGACGCATCCCCGTCAACAAACTTCCCAGTCTTCGGATCGATACCCAGACTCCCCGAGCAGTAGAGCATGCCGTTGCTGACGATGCCCTGGGACATAAGCGGGCTTGGAGCTGGAGCATTGGGACTCAGAACGGCGACTTTGGTGGAGGGCATTTTGAATGTGGAAAGATTGCGCGAGATGATCCTGGTTATGCAAATGGTAGATATGAACTGTGAATGTGATAGTATACGGTGAGAATATTCAAAGCTTTCCAAGAGCTGCTCGCCGAGTTAAATAAACTCCCTGGAGCGGAGTGGAAAGCTTGTCCACGGGACGGCTTGGGGCAACGGCTTCCTTTCCTGATTGCACCAAAAGAATCTAAATCCTCTCGGGGTAGGCGATAGCGAAGAGTGGCCAAGATAAATATTTCTTACATATTTACGTTAACATAAGAGTGGCATTGGTTCTGGTAGCAATCGTCCTCCAGAGACTCGTCTTCCTGCCTCCCTCCGCCGGCCCCTCTGCCCAAACCTGCTCAAGCAGCGCAATCCCCGGGCTCATCGACCCAATCGCATGGGGCTCCACCTGTGTATACCATTTCCGAAAGCGATCCTGCAGTCGCGTATCAAATGTCTCGCTCGCCGCGATAAATGCCGGCCAATATAGTGGCGATGCCTGCACCTGCCACTCTGCTTTTATCCGTTCCACGGCCTCAATCCGGTCGAGTACGTCTTCGACGTATGGCTTAAGGTATCGATGACCCAGGAGTCTTACGTGTTGTGCAAAGAAGATAATGATGGCTTTATGAAAAGCCCAGGTCATATTTTTGATGATGCCCGCGTTTGCGGCGAGGCGCGAAGTGACTTCTGGCTGCGTGGAGTCGACTGTCCAGTCCATGATGCTGGATTCTAACTCGTCACATCGTTCTGCTAATGGTGAGGGGATGTGGGTGCTTCCGGATGCCGCTCGGGCATCCATCACGGCGTTTATCAGCTTGGTTGTTTTACCAAGGAAGATCAGCAAGCTTTTTGGAATGGCGTAGATGCTCTCATACGCGTCTGCGCGATCTGTGTCGTCGAACCCTACGAATGGCGAAGAGACGAATTCGTCGCCGTGGGCCGTTTCGGCGCTACTGCGGCTAGCAGTACTCTCGTATATTGTTCGTAGGTAGAAGTAGACGCGATGAAGAGCTTTGGCTTTACTTGAGTAGCGCGTCTTCCACTTCGCCGTCTCCGTAATCAACCTATACGCCGCGTCCAGGTGTAGGCCGCAGCTAGCCATATCGCCGGATATTACCTAGCGAGTTAGATTGAGATTGGAGAGAAGGAAAGAAGCAGGACTTACATTAATCGAAATCATCGAAAGCATCGTCGCGAGGAACTCCTTATACTTCGGCCGGGCAGTATGCGTTGATCTGGTGTTGACCGAGTTCTTGAGAAGCGTCATTCCCGTGCCGTGGTAGTGCATCGCTTCTCTCCGCCACTTCAACTCCTCGTCGGTTCGTGACTGCAGTCGGTTGTGCTTCGATAGATAGAATGCGCTAACCGATAATAATGTATTTCGCAGCGCGGCACGAATCTGCGAAGTCGAGCCGTTGACGACCATCTCCCCAGTCCCTTGATACATGCGTGGTAGATGGACAGTCTGCCACGGACTCTTGGGGCTATCTAGCACTGGGAAGAGATGAACAAGCGTGGTCGCATAGTAATGCATCAGAAGCCTTTCATTGCCCGATACATGTTCCGGCGAAAGCGGGCGTGGAACGACCGGACTAAAATTGATCTGCCAGTCGTCGGCGTGATACTGATTGCTGCTGTCCGGCAACCCGAAATCGAGCTGATTCAAGTACTCGAGAGTGAATCCACCGTCCTTTGGCAGTGAGGCAGGGTCGAGGGGTGTTGTGAAACTTTGCATGGCGCATATCTCATCTATTGACATGGCTGCGCTGAGCGCCTCATTGGACTCTGCAACGTCCCCAATTGCCAAAAGGGGGCTACCGTCGTCTGCCTGTCCGTCAAAAGTCGATATTGGCGCGGGTGCAGCCGATGTGCCATCCGCGAGAGGAGATTCCGTAACAACGATGCGGCTGCAATAAGATCTCGACAGATCGAAGACGCCAAATCCGCCTAGCAAGGACAGAGATTCATTCTTGTTGTCTCGATCGGTTAGTTGTCCCGGCCTGACGGCGTCGATGGCGACCAGCGCCTCGTCAATCTGATGCGACCGAGGAACAGTCTCGCATTCACCTGGCCCTGTTACCCCCTGCGTCGCGTAAGAAAGGTAAGGTTTACACTCACTGTTTGGAATCATCCTCCTCCGCCCTGACTCACGCTGATATAGGCCATCGCGGCCGTCATGCGACTCATCGTCGCCATCAAGCCCATTGCCGGTGCCCGGAGGCATCCACTGCAGCCTCATGCCATAACCTGCGCATTCGATCCGTCGCTGACTGCACTGGCGACAGGCGGGCCTCTCCTCGTCACATTTCACCTTGCGGGTGCGACAGGTCCAGCATCCCGTGAAGGTCTTGTTGTGGCGTCGGGGCCGGGTTGCAGAACGGAGGGAGTGGACCGGCATTGGAAATTGCCTCGTGGGAACGAGAGAAGAAGGGTCAAGTGTGCTGAGAGACGGGAAGAGGAAGGCAGGACCGAGATGGAGACTTATGATGGTTGTTTCTTATCTCCAACTGGCTTTGACCGACTCCAATTTGCGGGGAAGGTGGAGTTCACTAAGAGGCTGCTTATCGTCAATCAAAATCAAGGAGAAAGACGCCTCTGCTGGTTGATCTAAAACTAAGTGGCCAGATTTATATGACAGACTTCCACGACTCGGGTGAGCATTTTCCCCGGCTTCTACTCACCCAATATGTGCCGACAAACTAACGTTTGTAGGTCCAGCTAAAGCCTCTCCTCTATCTCGACACATCCACAATAACCGGCGCTACCCTCGGTCAGGTCCTCGCATCCGCAAATCCCATGTCTGTTCCCAGAGACCTAAGCTGCATCCAACCCTTCTCGTCACCCCTCTACCCGGCCTCATCCCTTGTAGTCCTGCGCGGCAACCTCGCTCCCGGCGGCGCAGTAATAAAAGCCAGCGCCTCCAAACATAGAGAGCTACTGCGACACTCCGGGCGCGCCGTCGTGTTCAAGAATTCCGCACACCTCGCCGAGACAATTGACGACCCGGACCTCGACGTCTCACCGGAGGACATTCTCGTGGTCCAAAACATTGGACCTGTGGGGAATCCCGGGATGCCCGAGGCTGGCATGATTCCAATTCCACGGAAGCTAAGCGCAAAGGGCGTCACGGATATAGTTCGCATTTCGGATGGGAGAACGAGTGGAACGGCGGGAGGGACGATCGTTCTGCATGTTTCGCCCGAGGCGGCGGATCCGGAGTCTGTGCTTGGGCTTGTGAGGAGTGGGGATGCTATCGAACTGGATGCTGAACGGGGGGTACTGAATGTTAAGCTTACAGAGGAAGAAATTGCTCGCCGGAAGGAGCTTCGCCGGGCAGAGATTGAGGACAGTGGTACACTTTGGGTTGACAGGGAGAAGACGAGAGGCTATCGGGGGTTGTACATGCGCAGCGTTACGCAGGCGGAATACGGCGCTGATTTTGATTTCCTAAAAGCCAATGGGCCTGCATGATGGAGATCGGGTTTGTTTCTCGGCCGTGCATTGCGTAAAGAATACTTCGAATCAGTATAACACCCTCTACATCGTTGAATGATTTTCAATAGGTCGAGAGTGTCTCCCTACCTGGCAGTAGCAGTTAGTAGCCTCGGCAGATGTCCGTAGCTAATGCATTTACTCCAACAGCTCCGCACAGGGCAGGACATAGCGAGACCCGCCGTTATCAGCAAGGTCGGTCATTTGGAGACATAATTGTCATCACTGCCCGCCGATTTTCTAGTCGATACCTTTGTTCTTTTTTTACGGGATCAGAACGAGCTTGAAGTACACAAGATCAGTTATCAATACGAGCCAGTGATCAAAATGGCCAATCGGAACCGCACCCACGACCAGAAGGTCTACTCAATCCAAGACCTGGAGCACTATGGCTCAGCAAATATGGAGAAGTCCGTCCGAGGTGAACTTGGATCTGAAAGGTCAGACGAAATCTAGCCAGAAACTAACACTGCCTTTAGAATACTACAACGAAGGAGCCATGGACCTGATCACGTCCGTTCCCCCGCAAACATTCCGAGATGCATACTAACGCCGCACAGCCTTCACTCCAACTCCTCCGCTTACGACCGCTACGTGCTGCGCCCACGCGTTCTCAAAAATATCTCGAATCTCGACCCAAGCTCAGAGATCCTCGGGAGTAGGGTAAAATTCCCCTTCGGGTTCTCGCCAACGGCGATGCAGACCCTCGCACACCCGGAAGGCGAGATCGCCACTTCAAAGGCGTGTAATGCGTCCAACACACTAATGGGGCTGTCGAATTACTCCACCATCAGGCTGGAAAGCGTGATCCAGGGCCGCGAAAACACGCCACATGTGATGCAGATGAGTCTACTCAAGAATAAGGCGGCGATGGTACAGATGATTAAGAGAGCTGAAGGTAAGCATTTCGTCCCTAAGTCTTTCCTCATACTGCCAGTATCTGCCACTTTATGTTAGGATGGGATGGTGACCGACAGATAACCAGCTGCGGGATTTAAGGCCCTCTTCGTCACGCTCGACTGTCCCTACCTCGGGCGCCGATTGAATGAGTTCCGAAATAAATTCAGTGTACCCAAGGGGATGGAGTTCCCGAATCTGTTTCCCGGCGTCGATGTTACAAATCTAGAGGACGGCGATGAGACAATGGCCTACGGTATACCCCTCCAGCTGCCCCTTAAGGCTCCTTTTTAGAGTGAAAAGTAACCAAGTTGTCTCAATAGACGACACAATCGAATGGCCCGAAATCATCCCGTTCTTCCGCCGACATACCAACATGCAGATTTGGGCGAAAGGAAGTGAGTAGCACCAGCTCTCCCACCCCTCTATACTCCGCGCAAGCTGAACGGATTTCCAGTCTACACATCGGAAGACGCCCTCCTCGCCATAAAACACGGCTTTAATGGCCTCGTCATTTCAAATCACGGCGGCCGCCAGCTCGACGGCGTTCCATCCTCCCTCGACGTCCTCCGCGAAATCGCGCCCGTCGCTCGCGGAAAAATCTCCATCGCCGTCGACGGAGGCATCCGCCGAGGGACGGATATCTTCAAGGCGATTGCCCTGGGGGCAGACTTTTGCCTTGCGGGAAGGGTTGCACTCTGGGGACTGGCTGTGAGTTTTGCCTTTGCGTACTTTGTTTCTTGCAGTGGGGAGGGGTGCTTAGATTGAAAATTCGCTGCGGCTGTGAGGCTAACAGGACTTTCCTCGCGTCAGTATAACGGCCAGCAAGGTGTACAGCTGGCGCTTGACTTGCTGTATGATGAGTTCAAGACATGTATGGCTCTTTCTGGGTGAGTTGCGTGTTCTTTTTCTTGCCTCATTTTGTCCGGCCTAACAATCCGAGCAGGTGCCGTACAGTTGCGGATATCAAGCGAGAAAATGTCTCACTTCTTTTGCCGGATGGGCGATTACTGAAGTTGTAGATGTCCTTTTCATCTACATACTGCTTGGGGGGTAGGGAGTAGTTAGTAGGCAAGGCATGTTTGGGATAGGAATGTGTAGCCATCGTCTATTACATGATATCTTTGTATTGCGTATTGATAGATGAGAACCAAAGAATATATATCCTCAAGGCTTTTCGCAAAGATCATCAGCATACATCATCGCTTAGACTTGGGTGTCGGGTGACGTTCTATATAGCATGCCAGACATATATATATGAACCTCATTCTTTCGAATGTTTGAGTCAAATACTACTCACTTTGACAGGGCTTTCGAAAGAGATATCAATCTCCTGAGTATTATCTACCCTCTACCTCGTGGCACTTGTAATTCCCCCATCTACCACAATCTTCTGCCCCGTAACATAGCGACTCTGCTCGGACGCCAACCACCCAACCGCCATTGCGACATCCTCACCACCACCCATTGCACCCACAGGTACAGCCCGATTCCTTTTCTCGACAAACCCCTCTAGATCCCCGCCCGCATACTTCTCCGCCAGAACCGTAACCAGCGGTGTATGCATGAGCCCCGGCACCACCACATTGAGTCTCACTCCCTTCTCGGCATATATCACCGCGGTCGCCTTCGTGAATTGGATAACACCAGCCTTGGTGGCGGAGTAAGCTACTTGCGGCTTTCCAATATACCGCAGTCCCGCAATTGACGAGATGTTCACGATTGAGCCACCCGGCGGGGATTGCTGAGTGGTCATGACCGGTAGGATGTGGTGGCAGGTGAGATAGACGGATTTCAGGTTGATGTCTGTTTGAGCGTCCCAGACGGATTCAGTCATTGTGGCCGGGTCGCCTGGCTCGGAGCGGCCGACGTTGCTATTCCATCGCAGAACGTCAGTATAGCGCTATGTGCGATATAGTCCGGGGTCGCAGGAGAAAGACTAACTTTACAAGCACATCAATCCTCCCGTAACGCTCAACACACTCCGCAACCGCCCTTTTGACATCCTCGCTGCGAGTGACATCTGCTTGCGTAACAGTAATGTCCGCTCCGGGTATAAGACCCTGGATCCGCTTCTGCGTTCGCTGTGCGGCGTCGATGTTCACGTCGCATCCATAGACTTTTGCTCCCTGGTAGGCCATCAGCCGTGCAATCGCGGCGCCGTTGCCCCATAGTTCCAGAGAGGGTGAGCCAGATTGGCCGATGCCGGTTACTGAGCATGTTAGAATTGTGAACCATTTAACAAGAGATGATCATGGACCTACAGAACACGACCTTGCCTTCCAGGTCTGGGTAGCTGGCGAACTGTATTTCGTTGGCGGCGGCCATGTTGCGGTGAATTATTGTCTCTTTGAGCAGATTTCAGAGACAAATATGATATTCATTACCTCAACGAACAGTACTTCAGGCTCCTGATAAAAGTAGTCAACTACTCCTCGGAGAAGTATCCGCTTGGCTCGACCTCGACTTGACTCCCCTCAGCCGCGGATGGTCACTGCTTACCCGCGGACTTGCATGGCTATGGAGCGGATGCGTTTTACGGAGCCAAATCAATGGAGACTGTAAGGAGAGAAGTACATACCGAGGGTATAGCTCTGCGCACCTGCATCGGTTGCTCTCGGCATTGCTGATCGGCCCTGCTTCGCTCTTAGTTGCCCGTAGCGGCTGTGGTTGCCCCCCGAGGTCCAGCAGTAGTTAATGGACTGTGTGATTGGATGTCATTTGTTCCGAAGGACAAAAAGAGAAACAAGTCTGGTCTGATTCGCGCGGGCATTGGTTCTTTGAAGGAATTGTCAGGTCTCTGCCAGAGTAGCGGACAGCACCTCCTCAGCTCTTCTAGACATTTGCGTATTGTATCAAGAAGTTAAGATCAATTCGTCATTCCAAGATCCTAGCATTCGACCCCTAATCTAATTCATGTTGCGGGTATATCAACTTCCTGCATCGGTCCAAAAGTCTACAGCAATTGTCTTCTGGAGCAATGTAAGGCGTATTAATAAGGTAGCAGTGGTTAAGCCAAATCATTACCATATGAATAGAGATATTAGAGCGAAGCCCTATGGATAACATGCACGTTTCCTGTAACAACCGTCTTGAGATTCAGATAATCGTCGATACCATATTTACTGCCCTCCCGCCCAAGACCCGAGTGCTTGATTCCACCAAACCTGCAATTCATTAGCAAGCACGGTCACATTGTAGCCATAGCTGGACCATGTATGACAGAGATACTTACGGCGCCGCCGAATCAGACATAACCCCCGTGTTAACCGCAACCATACCAAAGGCGAGCTGCTCCGTCACCCGCGCGACACGACTAATGTCTTGCGAGAAAATGTAGGATGCGAGACCGACATCGCATTTATTTGCGAGATCGATGACCTCGTCCTCGGTGTCGAACGCCGTAAGTGGTGCGATGGGACCGAAGATCTCTTCCCTATTGAGGCGCATAGAGGGAGATAAATTTGTGAGGATTGTAGGTTCGATGAAATTGGGGCCTGTTATTGTTAGCAGCCGCTCACTATTTTTCAAGAAGCCGGTGTAGATGTTAGGGTAGAGTCTTCCAAACGTACCGATATCAGTGCGCCGTCTCCCTCCAGCCTCTACCTTTGCTCCTAACCTCAGAGCATCCGTAATAAGACTTTCCACACGCGCTGCAGCCTCCGCCGTGACTAACGGGCCATGCGTGGTACTTCTATCGAACCCATTTCCTACCTTAAACCCACTCACAACCTCCTTAAGCCTGCGCACAAACTCGGGAAAGATACCTCTAGATACAAAGATCCGATTCGAGCACACACACGTCTGGCCCGAGGACTTGAACTTACTCGCCACCGCACTCGTGACTGCGACGTCAAGGTCCGCGTCGTCAAACACAATGAAAGGCGCATTACCGCCAAGTTCCAGACTGAGTTTTTTCAGCGTATCGCTAGACTGGTTCATAAGGACCTTGCCAACGCGCGTGGACCCTGTGAAGGAGATCTTGCGGACGGTGTTAGAGGAGCACAAAGCCTGTCCAATCTCAGGGGTGTTCTTAAGCGCGGAGATGCTGTTAATCACCCCCGGAGGAACACCAGCGCGTTCGCCGAGGATAAGCAGTGCGTTCGCAGTGAAGGGGGTTTCACCAGCGGTTTTCACCACGGCAGTGCAGCCCGCGGCGAGGGCAGGGCCGAGTTTGCGGGTGATCATGGCGGCCGGGAAGTTCCATCTATCATTGAGGATTTTTGTTAGCTTCGTGTAGATGACATTAGGTTTCTTCAAACTGTCTGTGGCACTATCATATCCCCCTTGTCTGTAGACGGTGTGCAACTCACGGTGTAATCAAGCCCACCACACCCACCGGCTCCTTCAACACACTAACACGAAACCCAGCCTGGGTATGCGGAATAACATCCCCATAAACCCGCGGCGCCTCCTCGGCAAACCACTCAAGAAAACTTGCGGCGAAGAGGACTTCCCCCGCGGCATCGGGACCAGCCTTTCCGTTCTCCCAGGTGATCAGCGTCGCGAGGTCGTCCTTGTTCTCGACAACGAGCTCATACCATCGTCGCAGGATGCGCGAGCGGTCGCGTCCTGTACGGCTGCGCCAGGCTGGAAGGGCTGTGGCGGCGGCTTCTATCGAGGGAGAGACGTCGGTCGCTGTGGATTCGGGACATGTGCCGATTAATGCACCGGTTGCGGGGTCTTTATCGACAGTATCAGTAGACGAGACATATATAGACGGATACAGGTATCGACGAGGAGAATATCATACCGTGCACTTCGAAGCGCTCTCCTGAGGCCGATTCAACCCAGTTGCCATCTATATAGTTCTTGCCGATGAAGAGCGAGGGGTCGTTGAGGGTTGGAGTGTAGGACATTGTCACGGTTGTTCAATCGACCAAATTGATGTGGGTGGCATGACCCGGGATCTTTAATCTTGATTGTGAGTATATACGCGTGGAATTCTGGAGATGGTGAAATGCTGGCAAATTAGGAAGCCCACAGCGAAGCGACTGACCTGTACCAGTCAGCGAATGGGGAAGGCTTCCCCGCACTGGCAAGAGATAAGGAGTTTCTGGTCAAGGTTATAATTATAATGCAAATGGGCATCTTTCTTCCGTCCTATAATAAATTCATCAGTGAACAAGGAGCAAAAATGCCTCAAACCGTTCAGACCGTCGACCTCGCCCACACCTCCGGCCTCTACTACGGCCCTGCCACAATCTCCACGGGAAAAGTCCTGCACATCTCCGGCCAACCAGGCAACACGGTCGACGGAACAGTCCCCCAGGACTACGAATCACAAATCCACCTGTGCTTATTCAACCTCCGCAAACTGATCATCGCTGCGGGCGCCGATATCAAAGACATTGCGAAACTCAACGTGTACATTGTCGACTACGACGCGAACAACCGCAAACATGCCCGCCCCATCCAGCGATTCTTCGGCAAGCATCGCCCAGCGCAGACA
The DNA here is from genome assembly GCF_047715665.1 of Aspergillus karnatakaensis. Taxonomy (NCBI): domain Eukaryota; kingdom Fungi; phylum Ascomycota; class Eurotiomycetes; order Eurotiales; family Aspergillaceae; genus Aspergillus; species Aspergillus karnatakaensis. The sequence goes on from NW_027395760.1 coordinate 31,849, forward strand.
CTCGTTCCGGTACCAAAACTCGCTGTTCCGGAGTGGTTGATTGAGATTGATGCGGTTGTTGCCCTGCCTCAACACCCGGCCCCGCCTGTGGTCCCTGCTGAAAGGGAGACAGTCGATGTTGTGGTTATCGGTGCGGGCCTCGCGGGCCTGACCGTTGCTCACGAAGTCCTTCGAGCGGGTCTATCATGTATTATTCTGGAAGCGCGCGACCGTGTTGGTGGGAAGACGTGGAGTCTGCCCACGGCCGATGAGAAAGGGACTATCGATGTCGGCGCCGGATGGATCAACGATACCAACCAGAGCCGCATCTATGCGCTGGCAAAGCGGTACGGCGCTGAAGTGATTGTGCAGAATACGACAGGAAATGCCGTAGTTGAGGACTTTGACGGCAGTGTCAAGCCGTTCCCGTATGGCGAGTTACCGGATGTACGTGTCCTTTCTTTGCTTTGGTTCTTTACCCCCTCTGTCTTTCTCTTTCAATAGCCCTCATACGGGAACTACTTAGCATCTCCTGATCACCTTGTAGTTCGGCCCCGGGATTACCAAATCCGTCGCCGACATCCGCGACATGTGCGAAGCAGACTGCCAGGCTATCGACACCTGGCTGCCCAATGACACATCCCTCGACTCACTCACATTCGAAGCATACCTTCGTGCTCGCGGGGCCACAAAAACAGCATTGGGTACAGCCACCGTCTGGACTCGCGCTATGCTCGGCCTAGAACCCAGCGAAGTCTCGGCACTATACTTCCTCAACTACTGCAAATCCGGTGGCGGCTTGCTACAAATGCGTTCCGATCGCAAAGACGGCGGACAGTATCTTCGGATCCGGGGCGGGACGCAGACGTTTGCGAAGGGTCTTGCGTCGTCGCTTCAACCGGGTGTGCTCCGACTAGACAGTCCTGTTCAGACAATCGTTCAAGAGGATGACGGGCGTACCGTCAAGGTCATCTCCAATGGAATTGTCTACTCCGCGCGCAAGGTGATAAGCACGATGCCCGGCCCAGCGCTCAAGAATATATCTTTCCACCCGCCTCTGCCCCCTGTGAAGCGTGCCTGGACAGAGTCCCTGTACTACGGATACTACACGAAAGCAATGATGGAGTTCAAGAATGCCTTTTGGGTAGATCGTGGGTTCTGTGGCCTTGCGCAGTCTTTCATCGGCCCTGCGGGTGTCGTCCGCGACTCTTCGGTCCCTCAGGATAAGCAGTACGTGCTGACATGCTTCATGGGCGGGGACCCTGGTCGCAACTGGGCTGCTCTATCCACTCCTGAGCGAGAGAAGGCGCTTCTCAAGCAGTTAAGTAAGCTCTACGGTATCTCACCTGAGAGTCTGGAAGAACAATTCATTCGTATGACTGCGTACGAGTGGGTGCATGATGAGTTTGCTGGGCTGGGGTGCCCATGTACGAGCTTGCCGCCAGGAGTGCTGGATAGCCTTGGTGGTGATGCGTTGAGAGCTCCGACTGGGAATCTGCATTTTGCGGGCACGGAGACGGCGGGAGAGTGGAAGGGGTATATGGAGGGGGCTGTACGGAGTGGGGAGAGGGCGGCTAGTGAAGTTGTGAAGGATTTGAAGGGACCTGTTACTGCTAGGCTGTAGGTGTAGATGGTAGGCTGGAATTGATATTGATTCATTCTTATGACGCTCCAGTAATAGTGCTTCAGAGTATCCTCAACTCTATGTATTCTAGTATACATCAATAGCATCCCCTGTGAAAACTCTGGTCGCCACTACTGCAAAGCCCAATGGACACCGTCGTGTAGGATTAACGTATAGGGTCATATGTATAGTTAAGATTGTATACGAATAAGAGCCTTAGCGAAATGCACCCTATCGCCCTAGTAGGCAACAAGTACATGTCCGATAGATGTCTTCTCGCCGTCCCCCCGAACAAACCATCCGCAATACGAATACTGAAGACCCGGACGTTGGAGGTTCATCATTTCTCTAAGTAGGGTGCGGGGTCCGAGCAATTACTCCAACTTCGCACCCACATGCCCCGTCCACAAGGAGGCAATCAGTTCCGACTAACATGGAAACCGAGAGCGAGAGCTCGTTAGTGCCCCTCCAACCATTGTTATCTGATCTTCAACCTCAATCTTGGAGATTTATATCCCTACCCCTCTACACCCCGCACGGCTTGAATACTATCACCACGAACAGCCCCCTTCTTGCTACACGTTGCCAGCATTCCATTTGTCACATCTTCGCTTTAGAAACGCAATGCCAAAAGCCAGAATCCTCATCGTAGGCACGGGCGGCATCGGGACCGTCTCCGCCTACTCGCTCGAGCGAGGCGGCGCCGCCGAAGTCACAGCCGTCATGCGCTCCAACTACGAAGCCGCCATTCGAGACGGTATTGATATTGACTCGGTGCAATACGGACAAGTGAAGGCGTGGAGACCAACAGCTAGTAAGTGCCCTCCCAGAGGATAGACAAGGTACGCAACGAGGATAGCAAAAGCTAATTCAAAATCTCAGTCGTAAACGTCGTTCCCAACGTCTCAAAACAAAACCTGCCCCCCTTCGACTACATCGTCGTAACAACCAAGAACATCCCCGACGCACCCCCCTCCGTATCCTCTCTAATCGCCCCCGCCGTCACACCAGGCGTAACAAGCATCGTCCTGTCGCAAAACGGCGTCAACATCGAAAAGCCACTGATCGCTGCATTCCCCACAACACCCCTAATCAGTAGCGTCGTGTACACCGGCGCCACCGAGACCGCCCCTGCAAAGGTCTACCACGACGACGACGAATGCCAGAAGATCGGCGCGTTCGTTAACCCGGCTGTCCCGCAGGAAATCGCTAACGAGAGCGCGAAGCGCTATGTGCAGATTTACAACCCCAAGGGCGAGCTTGAGGTTATGTATAACCCGGACGTGGCGACCGCGCGCTGGCGCAAGATCGCGTATAACGGGTCTATGAACCCCGTTGCGTCAATATTGGGGATGGATACGCCGCGGATGCGGATGACGGTGCATGTTATTGACGATCTCATTGTCCCTATTATCCGTGAAGTGCGCGCTATTGCGGCGGCGAAGGGCGTTACGCTTCAGGAAGAAAAGGAGCTTGTGCATGCGGTGCTGCACCAGGATCCTAATGATACGGCGTTCAAGCCGAGTATGTGTCAGGATTATGAGAAGGGAAATTTGATGGAGATTGAGAATATTCTGGGAGAGCCGCTGCGAGAGGCTGAGGCGTTGGGGGTTCCTGCGCCGACGCTGAGGATTGTGTATGGGATTATGAAGGGGTTGCAGGTGCGGGTTAAGGAGAAGAGGGGGCTTTGGGAGGCGAGGTTTCAGGAGGGAAATTCGTATGTTTAGATAGATTAGAGATATATGTTACTGTATATATGACTTGAAATACGATTTACTCATAGTGGCACTGCTTATGTTTATAGGAGTGTTCGCCGGAGTATACGGCTCCCACTAGGTCTGAAGCTCGCCTCTGCGTTGGTATAGCCACTGGAGGAGGAATAAAGATATTTTTGGTCTTCGCAAGATATGTAGGACAAGCATATTTAAGGCATGCACATGCTAAGTGGAATTAATTGCAGTCGATCTAGGTAAATCCATTGATTACAATAGCAGGGATGATTCGAAGCGAACCAAGGAGTGGGATATTACGTAGCCACAGACAGAGCTTCTATCTGGTAATAGGAGCTCTTGGCGCCAACGGTCTTCGGAGTCACCTTCCCCAAGTTCAAGAAAACTGGCAGTCATTACCGAAGGATGGCGATCCTGCATCCCCACCGGGACGTATCCACTTGACAAGGGGGAAGATCTTCCAGGTCCAGGCAGCGGGTTTAGTATACGATAGGATGGCCGGAATCCGATGCAGTAGGCTACACCGAGAAACGAGGAAGTCAACTGCGATTGACAGCGACCGGCCACGGATCCCAGAGCTTGCTATTGGAAAGGTCGCCACACCAATATTCACATTATCACGCCCTCAAGCCAGAGCAGGCTTGCTTACAAGGGAGATCAAGAAGACAATATCAACATCAGTGCGACACTTCTATCTCATCTCATCTTGATCTCGACCCGTCTTGCACATACCACACCAACCGCCATCATGTCAACCACCACAATCACCGCCACAATGACAGCCCCCTCGGTTGCACCCAACTCAACCGCAAAAGATGGCACCACTCAGTCCCAAGCACACCAACTCGCCGTCGCAACAGGCGGGTACATCTTCCCCGGAATTCCACGCATCGACGACCCCTACAAAAAGCGCCAGTGGCAGCTCGAGCACATGGCAGGGGCATTCCGCGTCTTCGCCCGCAAGGGCTTTACCGAGGGGACAAGCGGGCATATCAGCGTCCGTGATCCGATAGACACGGATACGTTTTGGATTAACCCGTAAGTCCTTATCTCTTCAAGCCGCTTGTTGTGTCGGATATGAAATCCCACCGGCTAAGGTGCGGAATGACACGACGAGCAATACTGATGCTAAGCGATAGAATGGGCAAACACTTCGGCATGCTTAAACCCAGCGACATGGTGCATATTAATGAAGCCGGGCAAGTGATTGGGGGCAATCGAGTCGCTGTTAACAGCGCTGGGTTCGTGATTCATAGCGCGATTCACCGTGCGCGACCGGATATCAATGCTGCGTGCCACATGCATACTGTCAATGGCAAGGCATGGTCTGCGTTTGGGCGGCCCATCGATATCATCAACCAAGATAGTTGCAACTTCTATGGGACGCAGGCTGTGTATAATAATTTCGGGGGCGTGGTTATTGATGAGGAGGAGGGTCAGAGAATCGTCCGGGCGTTGGGGGATAAAGGGAAGGTTATATTCTTGCAGAATCATGGGCTGTTGACTACCGGAGGTACGGTGGATGAGGCAGCGTATCTACTAACTTGTCTGGAGCGGACGTGTGAGGTGCAACTGAAGGTTGAGGCCGCCGCGGCGAACGGGTTGGAGAAGAGGATCATTAGTGACGAGGCGGCCGCATTCACCGCGAAGACAAATGCTGATCCGGTATGCGCACCTATCTCATTACAGTTTACAGGCCTTTCAATGCTCATGACCCGATAGGAAACACTATACACAGAATTCCAGCCCGACTTTGAATATGAAATCTGGTTGTCGAACGGGGAGCTGTGCAAGGGGGAGTAAGTAGCTATGGCTGTCGTGAGCCATACATAGTCGAATCCAGACCACATAATTACACAGATGCCCTGCATGAGACCACGGTGTAGAAACGACCAGCCTACGGCGTGCATGAAACACGAGATAGATGGAGTAGGAGAAGTGCTCGCGCCGTAATACCTGCGGGTCTGCGCGTATAATGGGACAGCCATTCAAAAGGATACTCGCCTTCAGACTATGTAACATGTTGGAGAATATACAGAGGGAACGCAAAGGATCAAGATTCAAACTACCTACATGCTTCACAGGAAGCATTATGTCCAGGAAGGCCAACCCCTCCACTCGCTTCGGAAGAACCCATCCCAGTTATCAAACAAATAAAGCCACACAGATACACTTTCCAAGTCCATTCTCCCATATACTTAGACGGAAGCCGGGAAGCACGCGGGCCTACGAATTCGAATTATCGGCACAAGTCCACGGCGTCGACCCACCCCCTGCCTTGAGGGAATCAATAATCGCCCTTATCGCCCCATATGTACCGGCAATCATAATAAAAGTACCGAAAACAATGATAAAGGTAGCCCAAGAGGCGAGTAGCCTCCATTTCCAGGGGTTTGCTGTTGTCTTGCGCTTGGTCCAGTTATCGTAGAACCACATGCACCCCGTCGGCTGGTAGGCGAGGAAGGCGCCGAGGAGAGCGCCGATGAGCGAGACCAGGTCGTTGAACACGGGGATTCCACTAGCAATTACGTACGCGATAATTGTACAGCCAAATGTGCAGGAGAGCCAGGTTGCCCAATGCGTGATGCTGTTGGAGGTTAGGTGGGCGGAGCCTCGGAGGAGGCGGACGAAGAAGTATTTGCTTGGTAGCTGGACAGAAATTACAGGTCAGCGATGACTGTAGATGCGCAAATAGGGGGATTCCAGTGTAGGCGTACATGAATGACAATTGTCGTTGTCGCCAGAAGGCCCGGTAGAGACAGTCCGTATGCGATTTTCTTGATAAGAGCACCAGCAGATCCTAGAGCAGGTGAGGCAACGAGTGTGCCGCAGTAGTAGTAGACGACAACGCCTACCACCACATAGACCAAGGTCGAGCCAAATTGGCTCACGACAAGAGCCCGGGTGAAGTATCGCGGATCCCGCATCTCAGCAACGAGCGAAAAATACGCTGGTGTAGCGGAGCAGGCGAAGATGAGCGTCGAGACAACGGATACACCCTCCGCGAATGTGGGTTTGTTCATTATCTTGTAGTCTGACGACCATCCTGGTGGTGCTGTCGACGGGCCGCCCTGCACCCCTACAGCTATCGTTACGAGGAGGACTAATCTCAATTAGCGAGACCAAAACCAGGAAGGGATGCAGCATACCAGATGTGGCGATACACCCTAGTCCAACCCAGGCTATCCAGCTGATTCGGCCCAGTGTGCGGATACTGGCAAGAGTGAATCCGGCTACTGCCGCAACCACCACGAATACTGCTGTGCAGGTCCCATGGGATGACACCGCGTTCAAGCCGATTGACAGACCGAGGATACCAGACCCGGCAACGAAGATCCAGTCTTCCTAATTAGCACTCAATTATCTCCGATCGTGGCATCGATCACTCACAAAGACTGAATGCAAGTCCTAGGACTTCTCGTCCGACTCTGCCAAACATCAAACCCCCTGCATCGTCCATGCCGTACACATCTTGGTGGTTCAACTTGAACACCCCGACCATGTAGCTCGTCCAGGTCGCGATGCCTGCAACTGCGCATAGCAAGATGACACCCGGCACGATGCCTACTTTATCAAATGTCGCAGGGACGGAGAGGACCCCAAGTCCGATCTGGGTCTTCAGCATCAGCCCGACAGTTCCTATCCAGCCGACCTGCGTCTGTTAAACTTTGACTCAACAATGGCAAACAGGAGAGGGCATAGCAACTTACCGCACGATAGTTGGGTCCATCTTCAGTAAGTTCGCCAAAGACAGGATCATAGAGCGTCTCATCGGTAGTAACTTTGCCGACCTCAATGTCTGCAACTGCAGCCTGAGACGCTATCTGCACTGCGTTTGGCATGTCAACGCCACCCAGGTCTTTGCGGTCTTTCTCAACCATGGTGCTGATAATGGATAGCTTTCTGTATACCGACGTTTCTTACATCAGAATCGGATGCAGAAAGAAATGACACACGAGAACATGTCATGGTTTTATGATTCCGAGGTGGCGGAAGCACATGACACGAGTTGCAAATCATGCAGTGCCGCTAGCTATCTCAATTTCAACCTCTCAGCGCATATTAAACTAGTCAGCGATTGGTAAAAAGTCACCCGGGGAGATTGGCCCCTTGTGACTGGCTCAGAGCAGCAAGATAAGAATCAGCGGTGGGCCTTGGGCGACCAATCGGTAATTGTATATCTAGGTGAAAGAGAGCAGGCGAGAGCGATATCAGTTCCCGTCCACTGGGCCAAATTCTGGGGTAATTGTGGGGAAGGATATAGCGAAGTGCAAGATAAGACCGTTTGCAATATGGGCCACTCGGCCCAATGCAGATTGTTTCGCTAGATTGTCCAACCGTCAATAATTGAGCTGGATTGCCCTATCTTCATCGCCATGCATGACTGTCCGGTCAGTCCTTCGCCGCTTCAGTTGCACTATCTATTGGGTTTTTCCCTATCTATGTAGGGTTATGGGGGGTGGTGGGGAGGGGGGGTATATTGACTATCAAGAAGATATTATGTGCGAGGTGGACTTGATATATGTTTAGACCCAAGCCGCCCTGCGCATACTTACGGGATGTGCTTCCTCGTGGTCATCTCTGAGGTCCTACCGTCATGGATACCGCTACAATGGCTATATTGTCCAGATCGCCATTTGAGAAAGATGATTGTAGTGGCGTGTGTCAGATATAATGGTGCCAATGACACCGGATTAGCGTGGTAAAGCTTCGCTTGTTCAGGAAAGAAACACTGTATTCGCGACGTGATAAGGACCAAAACCAACAAGGTACATGAAGTAGGGACACGAAGGAGAAGAAATAACGACGTGCCGTATAATTGAAGAGGAAAGGAAATGAACATTAACTGAGAAGTCTCGCTATCTGCGCCAGCCGTCGTCTATCTAGAGCCGTGAGAGGAGTATCGGTTCCATAAAAGCATCCAAGGCCATCGCGCAAGAGACCCTTAATCATTGGACCGGGTGACTGAGCATCAGATGTACCGAGCTTGTCAAAAAGAAAAGCGCAGTATGGTGGGTGTATATCTCGTTCACCGGAGGGCACACGGAGTAACGCGAACCGCCTGTCTTTAGAAACTTGAGGAACGTGGATGGCTGCAGGGATTGGCACGCCTTCCCTCGGCTCTAAAAAGGCCATACGGTGTGAAGACACGTAGATGTTCTCCTTGCATCGTGGGAAAGCTTTGGGTATCGAGACCCTGCATTTCCACAGACGCTCTGACAACGTGGCATTTCCAGGATCCTCAACCCAGCCGTCTGGCCGAGCCCAACCTATGCAGGTTATCAAGTGCAGGAATTTTTTCTTCGATGCCGCTTGTAACAGCTCTGGTAATGGAAGAAAGCGCAGCGGCGCGATCAGACCATCTGCAAGCTTGGTGGACCTAATCCTAGGGAATAGGTGAGATGGATCTAGGCCGGCCAGCCTTGCTAGGGCGGCAAACGCAACCTCAGAAGCCGTAACAAATGCTAGCTCTTTGGTCACCGTCCACTCGACGTAGTTGAAACCGGCTCGCCAGGTAAGACATGCGTAAACCAGCCTCGTGTCTTTGTGTACGGCATGATTGGACTGTCCCCATGCACGTCTGACCCTGTCGACGAAGCCACGCTCGATGACGAGTGGAGTCTTGTAATTGAACAGTTTCAGCATACGTAAAGCAGTCTCGACAATATTTTCCTCTCTGTCTAGGGCACTCAATAGAATAGCCAAATCATGTGCTGATTCCGGCAGTGACAGCCATCCAAACTGAACTTCCACTCCGGTTTGCGCCCGAATTGCAAGGTATTTGCGCCAGTTTTCCCCAGTAATGTCCCCCTCCCCAGCCATGTTCCTTGAATTGTTAGAGGGCGTTGGGGTTGGAGTTATGGTTGGGCTTCGTGAAGGTGATGGTGCATGAAATCTGTCGATTGCTACAATGTCAGCGTCCGATTCGTCCTCCACAGTGGCCTGGTACTTTTTTGACTGTATGGAAGGTGGTAAGGCTTCTGGCTGCGGCTCGGATGTAGCAACATATCCCATTGCAACATCTGGAGGTATGACCAGGAATTCGGGCTTGATCTCGGGCTCCGGACTACTAGCTGCCGAGAGCTGTTCTGCGGTAGCACCAGGAGCCTCCGAAGCAGTTAGAGGTATGTCGAGGTAGCTGTGAGGCGAATGAACGGGCTCAGGCTCGACAAGCTCGATACTGTTGTGGGAAAGCAGACCTGGAAAGTCCGGTCCCGCTGCGGCTCGTAGACTGTCGAGGATATGGTGCTGGAAAATGTCTCTGGCCCAGTCACAGATCAAGTCGACAATCAGAAGCAATTGCAGCGCTGAGTCATGTCGAAGAATTGACCCGTGCCAAAGATCAATGACTCTCTGTAAGGGACGTCAGTTTATCTTGCGAAGGGTACTTACATGCCAAGGTAGAGACCTACTATGCGGCTGCGGTTTGGCACGCAAGCGTACACCCTCCATTCGTCGCCACGATTCGCCAGAAACCATACCATTGGGTCCAGCTGCACTCCAGTAGCTGCTTGGAGACTTCGTTGTAGGCCGAGCATGGCGCGAATGGGAAAGACAGTTTGCCGCTCAATCGATTCAAAGCCGACTGTGTTCTTCTCGGATTTTGCCTCGATAACCAGGAATGGGAAATACAGGTCCATGTCCGCATCTTCACCCAGCACGGTTGATAGAATACTTGGATTCGCTGCCAGCAGTTGTTCCAATTCATGGGTGCGCCCCAGTCCGAGGACCCGGTCTGGCCTGTGGTGGGCGAGCATCTTTTTTTGAATTTCCGGCATTGATCGGTCGACGACTGTGCAGCTTGCTTTGTGGGCAAATACGTTTTGTCGTTCTGGCTGTGGAGCGCTACATCAGCACATCAGAGTGATTTGAATTCCTTCGACGCAATGTACAACTCACCAGTAACTTTGCTCTCACATGCTCTTCGCACTGGCAGAGTAATCTTCTCTGGCGCATGCTTTGCAGCCTCGCTGCCGAAGCCTCGCACGTCGGGACGGCGTGAAAATCCGAAATCCAACGACGATTCCTGCACACATGGCTATCTCTCGAATCAGCCGTGTCTCCGCTACGTTCTATCATGGCACCTACCAGTCCACCTCCATATCAAACCGCTTCAAAACAAGGTGTTCCGTTTTAAGTCTCCACGTTTCCTCGTTGGCAAAGGATGAACGGAGGGAATGTGCCTCGCTAACCAGCATTTCCACGTTGTTTGACATTTTGGATAAATGGATCAACCTCGCGTGGCCGCCAGCCGCGCCACGAGAAGAATACTCATCGTACTGAATCTTCTCCATATCGCGCACGATGCCAAAGATGGAGGTATACTTTGGTGGCCAGTCACGCCGTCGGACTGGGCCTTCGATCGATATGTCATACTTTCGAATGAGGACATGTTGCTCGTTGGGGCGCAGCTTTCTCGACGTGCGTTTAGGCGGCATTCTTTTGAGAGCAGTTGCCGGTCAAGAAAACAATTGCTGATACTAAAGAACTTGAGTCTGTAGGTCAAAAGCTCCGCTCCATTCATCGGGCACGGTCTTTATGTCGGTAGATGATGATTTAGCCGCTACCGCCGTCAGGGCGATGTTTCATGTCGACTGATCGCTTGGGCTCTGGGTGAAAAGAGGGGAATGGTTCCCAAGAGCTGCTAAAAATAACGTGATACTGAATGTGCCGCACGATCCGAACCTAAACCAACGATTGGCTGTGGATTCTTGAACATTCCATCCTGGCCCACCGGGAGGACACCTATCTGGAGGGATTGCATGTCTAGTCTGACTAGTGCCTTCGCCAACACTAGGGTGTCCATCTTATATCGTGATTGGCCCTCAAATGGCCTTGCATCGGTCGCTCGCCAGTTTGAGATGCAGATATTGTGGGATCCCGAGCGTCGGGCCGTCAGTAAAGATATTTAACTATAGACCATCAACGAAGGCAGTGCGTTGTGAAGATACCCAAACAGCCGTATGTCCGGGATTTTCAATCACAATGATAAAAACAACTTTGATCAACAGAACAGAATGATGTCGCAACTGGAGAAAACTGCAAATTGGATTTTGATATCCACGGGGCAGGTGCGATGATCGATCAAGCGTAGGGCAAGAGGTGCAAACCACAAAAGCACTTGCAGTACGCAGACAGTGCTCACTTGGCTCAATGCCACTTGTGAAATGCTGCAGCTCAACTTCGCTGCCCCTCCATCAGGGCAACGTGCACCTCCTACGCCCCCATGGCGCCCTTGGTCTCAGGATCGTTTAGCTTTCGTCCCTATATGAGTATCTCAGAGCAACATTCGCCCAAAAATGAAGAAGAAGCTTGAGCAGGTGAAAGAAGCAAGACAGGCCGCAAGAGGCCTAATGAAGGTTTCAAGGACCTCGGGATGAAAATATATATACCCACCATCTATCTTCAATTTGTTGACAAGCTCATTCAAATCGTAGCTAATGTAAGGTTAAACGAAAAAGCTCCGATCAACAAAGCACCGCTGGTAAGCCCTCTTCTCTCTGTAAAGATCCTTCTGTGCCCGGGCCTGTAATTGTACATTCCTCTCAGAACTGCAGCCACATTCCAACTATTCCTTGGGTCTACAAGAGCATGGGTGGCACGCGTTGACCGTGGTAATCTATCAACAATAGCGCGCGATATCATAGATTGCACCCCTTTATTAAATATGCACAACAAACCAACCTCAATCGCTATAAATAATAAACATCCCCCTCAAAGCTCATAACCGTAGACATGGCCAGCCCACGCGACATATCATCCCACAACCCCCAGATAGCAAAGACCGAGCACTTGAACCACGGTTCCTGTTCGCCGTCGCCATCCTCGTCTTCATCATCATCCTCATGCTTAACCCCCCAATGGGCATTCACAGTCTTGACCCACCACTGATGCCCAAAATGGCTCCAATACTGGTCAAAATACACCGCAGGATCGTCAACTGGATTAACATTTCTCATTCGCCAGACAACATCCTCGTCAATAACTACACAGAAATCCGTACACATTTCAGACTGCGATCTGTCTCGATTTTCGAGGTACGACTGGAAGTGCTTGCGCACGTCGTCCAGTGACAACCCGTCGAAGCGGGTCTGGTCATCCATAATAACCGGTTGATATTCATCCTGGTCATCATGTTTCTTCATATCATCGACAAACAACGCGTTGATAACCTGGAGAATGGTGGGGAAGTGGGTCTCTGATACAGGCGAGTAGGTTGTGCGGTAGATGACGAGACCATATGGGAGGTTGGGTCTGCCCAGCAGAGCGGTCAAGGGGCGAGGGGTCCGCATTTTTGTCGGTTGAGCAGTGAGGGACGAAGGACTTCTGTTGTGTAGGAGAAGATCGAAAACATGAAAAGGGGGAATAGGTCAAACTTAGGGTTGTATCTAGGAAGACTCTGCGCCAAAGCCCCCACTCTAGGTGTTGGTTCATGCTAGCTGTCTATGGTTAAGCAACAAGTATTGATCTAGTCTCTTGACATGTGGATGGGAGTTGCTGGGGGTTGGCTACGGTGCGATTTGCTACAGAAGGAAGCACATTGTTGAAAATGATATTTAGCCCCCGAGTATTAGACCCAAGGGACGAAGTGCTTTTTGGTCTAATCAGCCTAGCATAAGGAGTCTTCAGATAACTGTCCTCGTCTAGCTTCTCGTCCGACATGGAACAGGTATACCACATGGTTCTTTAGCTAAACTGCCTCCATCCTCCCCAGTCAAACCCGTGGCACACTTATCTGCATCTTCAAATCCCCTAAATCGAACCTCAAACTGCTCCCGTACCTTCTCACAGTCGTCCAGTAACAACATGCTCCTCAAAGTATCATTCTGACAGAGCTCATATGCCGACAGACCCGCGTTATTCCTAACATCCGTTCTGGCTCCATGATATAGCAACAACTCAACAATCCTCTTGATGACAGGGTCGAGACAGTCTGCTACCGCAAGCTTGACAGCATACATGAGCGGCGTGTATCCCTCGTCGTCTTGAGCATTGACATCCGCACCATGAAAGAGAAGGACCTCGCAGAGTTCCGCACGGTCAGGTTTTTGGGAATTCTCTAAATTCGACAGGATGTGTAGGAGTGGTGTTTTACCCTTGTTGTCGCGCTCATCGATCCTCGCCCCGGCCTGTATCAGATATTTCCATGCTCTAAGGCTGGTGTCTTCAATATGTAACGCTGTTCGGCCGTGGTTGTCTTTGATGTTGGGATCTGCACCGTGCCTGAGGAGTAGTGCGATGGGAGGGGTTGTTTCCGATTCATCTGCCGAGCCCCAGTGTGATGGTCTTTCGGTGTGGTACTCGCTTAGGACAGTATGGATGGGAGGGATGCCTTTATTATCCTTCGTATCTGGAGAGACACCGTGCTTGAAAAGGAATAGCAAAGCATCTTTATCGAATGAAACTCCGCCAACAGCGTGGTGGATTGCTGTCTGGCCCGTGTTGTCCCGCTCGTAGATATTGGCTCCATTTGCAACAAGTATTTCGACCAGGGCAGCGCATTTTGGATTAACCTGTAGCGCGAGGTGCAAGGCAGTCATGCCATCTTTCTCAATAGCGTGAATATCTGCGCCAGCCTCAATGAGAGCGTTGGCTATGCTTAGCGCGGAAGCGATCTCCTTTTCTTCACTCAAATATGTCGCACAGAGACACAGGAGGGGTGTGTACTGTCTAGAATCCCGGGGGTTTGGAGCTGCACCTGCGCTTAGAAGTTCTTGGACTGCATCTGCCATGTTCTTTATCGTGGCGCAATGCAGTGGCGTAGATCCATCACGGTCAGGCAAGTTTATATCAGCACCATGTTGCAAGAGGAGCTGCAGATCCGATGAGTCGAAGTCGGAATTCACGAGTTCATGCAAGGCTGTCCGCTTGGCGTGTCCCTGTACGTTTACATCAACGCCGTGGTCCAGTAAGGCCTTGAGAGCACGATGCTTCTTGTGCGCGACTGCCATCTGCAGTGGCGGCGCCCGGACCCCCATGGTAGGACTGGACTCATCGTGGCCGGCAACGGCAGCATCGGCCCCCCTGTTCAGCAGACTTCGAACCAAACCATAGTTATCATGAGTAACCGCGATTTGAAGCGCATTTCCCCAATTAATATCAATACTCGAGTCGATAGTGCCACCGTCCGCAGCAATACACACACCAAGCGCGATAAATCCATGTAACAAAGCCGTAACCGCCGCAGTCCTCTTCGAACTAGCTATTGACGACTTCGACAGTTTTTTGCTGTTCCTCTGCTGCCGGTACAAGGCGTAGTGATGCAATGCCGCTCTCCGCCCTACAAGCCTTCTCGAGATATATCGCAATTCAACCGTCTGAAACTCCTTTCGCGGGCTGTTTGTATCCATGTAGATGCGCACCCAGTCTTCCTCTCTAGTCTCGAGAAGATACACCAGGTCGCTCTTTGCACCGAGTTCCACCAGTGCCGCCTCAGCCTCAGTAGACCCGTAATGCCTCGCAACGCCCAGCGGCGTGCGTCCCCAGTCATCAAGCGCATTGAGGTACGCCCCGTTCTGTAAAAGGAAATGCATCATCTCAACCTGGTTCCCAACAGCGGCGGAGTGCAGCATCGTCCACCCCCACTTTCTATTCCGAAAATGAATGTAGTCAAGTAAGAGTTCCACGATGGCTTTCTGGCCGTAGAAGGCAGCCCAATGGATTCCCATTTGGAAAGCGCGACCTATATCTTCTTCGAATTTTTGCGACGCTTTGCAGTCGAAAGCGGCTAATTGGGTTTTATCCAGGTTGGCGTATTTGTTGATATGTGTCAAAATCAAGCCGGGTTGGCCTCGCTGAACGAGGATCTCGAGTCCAGACCGTTGCAGACCTGCACCTGTGAGTTCGTGGTCATCTTTGATAATGGTGTTGAGATACTCTGCGCGAGACAGGCGACGAGTTCTTTGTGTTGCGAGATCTGTGATGGTGCGGCATCCGGCTAGTTTGAGGTTGTAGTAGTCCAGTATTGGAAGGTAGTCTAGAATTTGGAGGATGAGCTCGACAGGAAGATTCGCGAACTTCATCGTGTGGTCTCGGAGTGAGGGCAGAAAGGGAGAAGAGAAAAGGTTCGAGCAGAGGTTAGAATTTTATGCCAGGGTCGCAGCAACAGTGTGTCTGGCCCCCGTGCAGGTGGACGGCTCAGCCGCCGCACAGTCATTGCAGTAGGCACCAAGAGCGCCACCGCTGCCTAGTCCGCCTCTTGGCTTTATCTATCAACGTGGTGACCCTGCAGGAGCTACTTCCCATAAGATCATGTCTTTCTTAACAGCAAAGAGCTGAAGGTTTTCTGATTCACATGCCCCGTCTAGCAACCCCGTCTAGCAAAGCCCAATGGAATATAGTTTTTTGTCTCACTTCTGCCCCCTGTTACTGATGCTACCTGGATTATTAGCCTTTGACTGGGCCTTGCAGAAAGTCAACAATATAGTCAATGCCCTCCGGTTCTTTGATCCAATGGCCATCCCTCTCCGCCCCAACATACTCTTTCCACTCAACATCAGTAAGAACACTTTTGAAAACACCAAACGCCTGTCGACCTAGTGCCACAGAGACCCACTCATCATCAGTGCCATGTCCTAGCAGAACGGGCGTCATGAGGACCTCTAGCTCTTCCCCAGAGCTAAAAGCCCCGTGCTGCTGCTCTCCGACCCCAATCCTCCCAGCACAATAATCTGCTATCGCGCGCAGAACGTCTTCCCTCCCAACTCGCTCAGACCGATCGTCCAACTCTCGAACAGCCCTCTCCATCTCATGCGTAAACGGCAACCACCCACAGAACCCAAAAACACCCCCAAGCCGTCCTTTGACCCTTCCCCTCGCACAAAATAATGCCCACAGAGCCGTCGCCATCCCCTGGCTAATCCCACCAAGATAAACTTTCCGGGAATCACCACCAACAGCCTCAATCTCCCTCTCAATTAACCCCAGAACGTAAGAAACCGACTCCCTCAGCCCGTCAAGCTGACCCTCCTGTCTTTCAGTAATATCTGATATCGAGTAAGCGTCAAACCAAGCACACAGCTCTTCCTGGAATAGTTCGCTCCATCGATCACGCGAGGTAGGGAAGACCCAGCGGAAGTGCGGGAGGGATTCTGGGAGGTTCTTCCCGCTTGATGTGGAAGAGGAGAAGAGTTCTTCGGCGAATTCGGGGCCGTTGCTGCCTCGGCCGTGAAGGAGGATCGCGGTGTGGGTGTGGGTTGTACTTGGGGGATGGATATGTGGGGGCGGGAAGGACATTATTATGGTGGTTTCACTTTGCGGATTGGGTATACAGTGACAATTTGGTGAGATAGACAGCGATGGGGGTTCTAGCTCTGGGGGTGGTGGTGGGAGCGAGCAGAGTTGAAATCGTGGCGGAGCTACAGGTGCGCGCTTAGCTATGTGTCATCCATTGACTGAGCTAACATTGTGTCCAATCATTGTTCCTGGACGTTGCACCATGGAGTGTAACTTACGTACAGGTATTGGAGATGGGATATGCGTCAAAGGACAATTTTATATATTCCTTGATCACCTGCATTTCTTCCATATTGCCTGGTCCCAAGCTTTTCACCTTAACGAATGTAACAGAGATGGAATAGCGAAGACTGCTATCATCCTCAGCGTGGTGGCCCTCACCTGAAGCAGCTCGATACATCAAAAGAAAGCACCCAAGGTCTTGAACTCGCAAACCGAGCGGTAGGCTGATAGAATCCAACCAGACTCTCAATCTAGCATAACTCGACGCCGGCCATTGCGTGCTTTGCGGCACGTCTCCAGATGCTCCGAAAGACCAAAGTCAGCGCCAGAGGAATCAGGTGTCAAGCTACACCTTCCATAACAATCCCCTCCACCCTCCATCCTCAATCAATCAACCTTTTCAACCACCCCCTTCCTTTCCAGAAACCTCTCCTCCACCCGATCAACAACCGCAAAACACCTAACAAGCACCGCATTCAACACCTCCGCCCCAACAAGCACAATCCCCGCAATAGCCACGCCGGACCCAACCCAAGCCCCCCAAAACGCCCCCGGCAACTCCCCAGCCCGATGATCCTCCGGATACTCCTGCCCCGCAAGCGCTCTAAAAATCCCATCGCGGAACGGCTCTCGCCAGATATTAAACGCGAGAATATGCAAGATGTAGATCCCCAGATGCAGACGTCCGAGATACTGCAGCGGGGCAGTGAGGAACGGCCGCTGGAAGAGTCTGTTGTTTGCAATTGCGTATACGAATGCTACAGCGCCGATGGCTTGCCATGTGAAGCGCTGGTCGACGTAGATGTTGTATCTGGTCCAGTGTCGGGTTCTAATCGGGTCCAGGAAGGCGTATTCGGGTGGCAGAGAGCCTTCGCCGTTTAGGCAGAGGAAGTAGAGGCCGATTAGGAGTGAGGGGTAGCTGAGGAGGTTTGTGTGTGTTGATTTTGGTTTTGGATGGGGGATTGATGGTGTGGTTGAGTGGGATGCAGTTTTCGTGGGTGTAGATGTTGGTGTCGGAGAGCTAGAGGTAAGCTCGGCGAGATGGACCCCAGAGATAAAGCTGAACGTATCCCAGTTGCCGTACCAGAGATGGAAGCACGAAATAGCGGTAAGAATGCATAGACGGGCGTCTCGGCGGAATGGCGATAGAGCAAGGATTGCCAGAAAGACCGCATACGACCCGCGGAACTCGAGCGACATTGTCCATACCTGGTCGTTCAGCCCTCTGTTCCAGAGAAAGTCGACGATGTTCATGTTATCAGCGACATAACCGACAGCATTCGTCGTGTGTATCCATAGGATTGTCCAGATTGAGGCGCCAGGCGGGTAGGTGATCCAGTGCTGCCCGAGGAAATTGAGGTTGAAGAAGAATACCAGCTCACACAGAACAGCGAGGATTATGACAGGGATATAGAGGCGAATTGGCCGGCGGAAGATCGCTCTTCGTACACGAAGTAGGAATTCGAATGTCCTGCCGGTGTCTCGAACCTTGAGTAGACCAAGCGACAGGGAGTATCCTGAGAGGACCATGAACAAGGGAACCATAGAATGGCTCGCCCAGAGCAGGCGAAACGGCGGCAGCTGAATCCATAGCCTGTTCTCCTCTGGCGGGCTGTCCCAGAACGAACGCTCGTGATCGTTGATGAAGCCTTTGAAGTAGTGGTTGAATGCGACCAGGAAAGCGGCCATGCCCTTGAGGCCGTCGACCCAGAGGACTCGCGCCATGTCGCAGAATACGTGGTGAACTGGATCGATTTCGCTGTCGAAGATTCTTAAACCTGGCCCACGATTCGGACGCCGAAAAGCTAGCTTGTTGACTGACGAATAGATGATCTGATCTGATATGTCGTGTGCAAGGACATGGATAGTCCCACGATCAACAAGGCCAGAACCAAGCTATTGGGCGCCACCACGGCGAGGGAACCGATCTCGGCCAATACCGAGATGCTGGGTGGTTTGCATCTCGTCAAAAAATCTTAGAACAAGGAACTCGATCGATCTACGTCTCCACTGCCGCGAAATTATTGGGCCCGGTGGGTGATTTGCATGAAGGAAATCGGTAGCCGTGCCGATCACGCCAACACCGAGCTGAGCCGATGCCCCTTGTTGGCACCCAACACGGCGGATCATTGCTTATCATGAGCTTTACTTGCTAGCGGTGAGGATGGAGGGGCTGAATGCACCAAGATCTGGCGCTCAAGGCGTGTTGTGACTGGTCCCGACGGAGTGACATCAGTCCAGATCCCTACGGCATCGGCATCTGTTGTCGCGGAGGATAAATTCCCGGCAAAGGCCCCTGCAAGGTCGACCGAGTTTGCGAATGCAATTGCAGAACTGTCTGGCTGCACTCATTACGCGGCAAAATGGCAGAGAAGACTAAAGTCTCCGCGACTCCGGGCTTCCACCACACCAGCAAGCTGTATGATATTTTGGAGTACAACTGGGTTGTATTCCCATTGACCCATCTGGCCACATATTTCTGTATGTCGCATGAATACATATCGCCGGATATTTGCTAATTCCGAGATAGTGCTCCGCGAACTAGTCAAAGTCACAGGGTACTATGCCCTGGTCACCCAGGATGATGCATGGGAAACCAGCACCACCATCCATTTCGTCATGAACATCTTCTTCCTTATCGCTCAGTTTCCTCCCTATGCTTCTGTATGGGGAATGTGCCTCCCCTTACGACCCCGTGAGAACAAGGAGAACCCGAAATCAAGAACCTTCAAGACGTTGAGGGTTTGCCTTGTTACCAAGGGGACAAATTTCGATGTAAGTCTAGCGTTCGCCCAACTGGCAAGGCCATACTGATAGTATGTAGACGGTGATAAAGTCAACAAAGCATTGGGACAACCTCCAACACCCCCAGATCCAGTTCCACGCCCTGGTCGACAGCGGCAACGGGTCCAAGTTTGAAGGACACCTGCCCTCGTACATCAACATCGATGACGTGCCAGACTCATTCGAGGTCAAAAACGCAAAATACAAAGCTCGGGCCCTCGAATTCTTCCGGCGCAAGCACAACCTCACCAAAGAAGACTGGGTCTTGCATCTAGACGAGGAATCCGAAATCGACGACTACGTGATCGAGACCTGCCTGGACTTCATCGAGCGCGGGAACGCCCAGGTCGGCATGGTATACTACCCCCTCGCCGAAACCCAGTTAAAAGTAATCACTAACATACAACAGGGCACAATCTACTACAACGGCGCCAGCCACTGGGACAACGCCCTCCTCTCCACTGCTGAAGCGCTGCGCATCGCCGAAGACTTCGGCCGCTTCCAACTCCCTGTTCGACTCTTCAACCGCCCGCAACTCGGCTGGATGCACGGCTCCTGGATCCTGATCAACGGCGAGGTAGAAAACAAAGTAACGTGGGACACGGCCTGCGTAGCCGAGGACTTCTGGTTCGCGTACCAGGCCGCGGCGCTCGGGTACAAGTTTGGGTGGCTGCATGCGATTGTGCGCGAGCAGCCGCCTTGCACGATCAGCGACTTCTTCAAGCAGCGCCGGCGCTGGTATACGGGGATTTTGTCGATTGAGAGCGTTATTGTCAAGTTTATGCTTGTTTCGTCGCTTGTGGGGGTTGCTTGTTTCTTTTTCTAGTATGTCTCCCCTACTTAGGTTCCGAGGTTGCTTTCTTGAATTAAATGGTGCTAACGGATGATACAGTCCTATTTTTGGAATGTTTGGGTACCGCGTTAAGTTGCCCCCGTGGTACTTCTCTTGGGTTCTGTGGAATGATACGACGCATATTCATGCGGCGCTGTTTTCTTCGATTATTCAGGATATGACGATGACGGATATCTCGTGGGTGGATGTGGCGGTCCATGCGGGCAAGACTGTTGTTCTCTCGCCGGTCATTCACTTCATGCAGACTGCAGCGCTGGTTTCTTCGGTTTTCTCGCCGTCGAGAGGGTTTAATGTTATTAATAAGATATAAGACTCAGCAGCACGGGGTGGGGATATTGTTAGGAGTTCTGGATGACGAGCATATGGGTGGTGTAGTTAGATACGAATAAACAAGAAAATATATTTCGTGACCTGAGTTTCTAATTTCCACCATCTATCGCCGGGAGAGTGTCTTTCTAAAGCAGGGTTGATGGATATAATTCCGAATATATATAACCGGGGGAGTGTAAACATCAAGACCGGTGAGGACCCACCAGTACATAAAAGTAGATTGTGAACAAGCTTCAGAATCCTATATCAGATGACTTAGATCTGATGTAACCAGTCCAACTCGCGCAGGAGTGCTGCTTTGAGCCGAGTCCCTCGAGCCAATATCTCGACAGCATTCGATAGTCTGAGACTTAGGGATCGGCTGTAAATCGCCCTACTAGATAGACACTCTGGTGTCATGGAACCGTTTTGCTCGTGCCGTGCTCTTTTAGACGGCTAGGTGAGCTGGTTTCAACAATATGGGATTCCTCCAAGGCAATATGAAACTTGCTGACACGGGTGAAGAACGAAGATGGCTATTTCATTCTGACAGTATAGAATAGTCCGCATGGATAGCATCGAACATCATAGCAGGCAAAGGCAAAGTCACAGACACATCAACCAGAGACTGCGCATTCTCACAGCCTGGAGAGATTAACAAATTCCCCCGGAGCATGATACTCGGGAACCTCCATCTTCAGCGCATCGCCAGAGTACCCAAGATCCTCAGCGACAAGGACAGCGCATTTCTCGCCGATGAGCAGGGCAGTCTGCGACAGCATTAGCATCCATTCTCTCTCAAAGCTCAGCATCCAAAGACGGGGACGATACGTACGCTGAAAGTATTACACCCAACATTATCCGGACAGATCGACAGATCGCAGACCTTGAGTCCCTTGACGCCGTGGACGTTCAACCGCTCATCCACGACGCCGCCGTGCGGCGCGATGTTGCTACCTTCGCGGGGCGCCATGCTGCATGTTCCGAGGGAGTGCCAGGTTGTTTCGACGTGGCGTTGGACTGGATTGTTAGTACGGGTATACCGGGATAAACGACTGTGATAAGGGTAAGGGCTTACCCCATTTCTCGACATGCTCGATATCCTCCTTGGAGTACTCGAGGTGGCTGCGCTCTTCCCACTTGTTGGAGTTGAGGCTTGTGGCGACGGCTTCTTTGCCGGGTTCGAGGGGATGGGACCAGGATCCTAGTATCTCGGTCAGACAAACCAAAGTATTAAGGCATGGTACTTACCGTGTTGAATACCAGCGGAAAGATGGTTCGGTCCGGCGTATGCCTTGGTCGTGGCAAGGTCGAGGTCTTGGGAGCGGACAGGGGAGTTGTACGCGAAGTGAGGGTGCATGCTTGTCACTTCACCAGCATACGAGCTCATGCGACGGGCAGTCTCACGAGACTTAATATATCCCCACACCATAGCGGCCATGTCGCGCTTGTCGTTCATAAACCCGGCGTCGAAATCAGGGACCGCATAGGGGTCAGCGGAGGTGATATGGGTTGAGCCACGTGAGAATGGGTATTCCTGATTCAGTTAGCATAATCCAAGAACATTTGTGGAGTAGGTACAAACCAAGAAATGGAACATAGTAAAGAACTTCCCCGGCGGCATAAGCATATGGTCACCGAACCATCTATTCCCACATCAGCACTGCACCCCAAATGCAATAAATTAGCCAACTCACCCCGAAATCACCGAATAATGCATCACCGGCTTATCCGGTTTATTCTTAAAATACGACTCCCACCCATCAACAAAGTCCGGCGTCGGCCACTTCTTGAACTCCTCCAACTCCCTCTCCGTCGGCCTTATCTTAACGCCCGCATCAATCCCATTCGTCGCCAACGGCCCCGTCCCCTTGATATTCCACTCCTGGAACACCCTCTTCTGCACCTTCGGATCACCCCTCAGGAAGTCATCAAACGTCTCAACATCCGGCTTGGCCCGGTACGTCGAGAACGTTAGATAATGGTCCTGGAAGTTCTTCCCGACGCCGGGGAGGTGCACGAGGGGTTTTACGCCGGCGCGGCGGAGTTTCTCCGTGTCTCCGATTCCGGAGCGCTGCAGGATGAGCGGGGAGCTGAGGGTGCCGCCGCTGACGATGATTTGTTTGCGGGCGCGGAAGATGCGGCGGGGAGGGTCGTTGCCGCCGAGCGGTTTCGTTGGGACGGTTTGCACGCCGACGGCGCGGCCGTTTTCGATGATGATCTTTTCGACCTTCGTGTTGCATTGCAGGTGCAGGTTGGAGTGTTTGGCGCGCGTGCTGTGGATGTAGGCGTGGGCGGCGTCGCTGCGGCGGCCTGTTGTAAAGAGTTAGTGGTATATATCAGAGTGGAAGCGGAAGGGCTTACCAGTGTCACGGTTGATCCACTTGAGCCAGTGCTCAGCTCCGTGGCTAGGGTAATGTTAGATACCTAGGTGGCTATAAGACGTGGGGTGATAACCATACCCAGTCTTCAAGTCCTGCAGGTCATCGGTGACAGGAATACCTTGCGACTCGGCGGCTTTGAGGAAGTCCTGAGCGATAGGGTAGGTATGGTTGCCGAAGGAGACCTTGATGGGTCCTTCAAAGCCGTGGAGCTCAGGATTGTTACAGGCGCGTTGGTACGTTTCATGCTTCTTCATGAGGGGGAGCAGCTCCTCTGTGGTCCAGCCTTTGGCTTGGAAGTCGTCGTAGTCGGAGGCTGAGGCACGGGTGTACATCTGGGTGTTTTAGTATCAGATACATATTGAGTAGAGAGAGTGCAGGGCATACCATGAAGTTGATTGAGCTACCACCACCGAGAATGTTCGCACAGGGCACAATAGCCTGACGGCCATCGAGATGCTCCGATGGGCGAGAGTGGTAGAAAGAAGCGGTCTTGGAGTCGAGCTTCATGTTGATGGGGTAGATGCCAGGACGGTAGACCCTGTCTAGAGTGAGCATCAATTTGCGTAGCTGTGCTCCGAGGTGGGAGTTACCATGGATTGTTGAGATTGTTCTCTCCAGCCTCAATCACAAGCACCGACAGGTTGTGATCGAGGTTGGCGAGACGGCCAGCAGGGACACATCCCGAACTGCCGCCTCCACAGATGATGATGTCGACCTCCTCAGGGATGGTCATGATGAAGGATTGTACAATCTGAGACTGGAGATTCCCTTTTGCTGATTGTTCCAAGAGAAACCCAGAGCAGGCCCTGGTTCAGGGGCATGTATCGTGACTGCGGAAGTCCTTTATATGCCCGGCTGTTCCCCGCTCTTCATATATGGTCGTATGAACTATCCTCTCTGTGCACCATTCACGACCACTGCTGCTCAAGCTCCTATGCTTCCCCGCGCAAGGTGAGGAGATTGCGGGGGTACGTCCGACGACTGGATCTATCAACACATCTAGACCTCACCTTCACCCCGCGTTTCCAACGGGTTGAACGTAAATCCCCGCATATCTCAAGTACTAGCGTGTCTTGTATGCAGCTATAGCATAGGAATGCGGAGAAAGAAACCTAATTGAGAGAGCTACACGGGACTAGGGATAGGTTATTGGCTCCAGGCGGTCTTTATCCGCGCAGCCCATCGAGCAGAATTGGAGATATCTCCAAGGTTCTCCTCATTGTGAGCGTTCTCCACATACGCTGGGTGGCTATGCTGTTGGTGAGGAAGAAGATAGCTCCTAGGACCAGTGAGAGCGATTCCTCCGACCCAAGGACTAATCAGTAACAAAGCCCCCATACCGAGACGGTTCCTCCCTGTATAATGCAAGACATCCATGGTTGATTACTCAAGTAGCGACATTCCTCAGTCCAACAGCGGGCAAGAACAAAATGGTTTTTCAAACCGTTCCCTAGGCCGCCGGATGCGATGCAGTAAGAGTACGCTTGATACGCACTGAGATTGAATCAGCGCAACGCAACAGGTGGAGAATTACCTGACACGGTAGAGTTCAATGCGGGGGTATGATAAGCACACAGCGTTACAGGCAGGGGTTAGACTTTGAGGCAGTCCGGTCCAAGCGCCACCACGTCTGGGCGTCTTACTTGCCCGGATATTCTTGGAACTCGGCTGGGAGAGGGTGGCTGTCGACTGGAGGGTATTGCTGCTCACTGGTATTGTCCTAATGTATATGAAGACTATGACACTGATTCTACTCAGTACTGGAGAAGCCCGTAGAAGGTATAACAATGAAAATAACTACAAGCATCCGCTATCATTGTAAAGGAAAAGCCGAAGGATTCGGCCGGATATCAGCGGGGCCCCGCGTGGATTTGCGGGGTTAGACTTTCATGATCGACTGGGCGACCTTATTGGGTACCTGATCCCTGCCTTTACATGGCCTGCTCCAGTGTACTTAATGACCTACGTCACCGTACATCAAGACTATGCAGTAGCTGGCTCAACACGGACTTGCCGGATGCTCGGCCATTTCTCCTCATCAACCTCCAGCCAGTAACATCGTGCAATGCCAGCAGCTCCTCCGGTAGACCGAGCTCTAGAGTATCCGGCCTTGCATCGTCCATCTGGACCTTTGCTATGGTGGAAGGCCCTCTGAATCCTGCTTCCTGAGATAGCCGGGTCATTTCTACCAATGGCCGAACGGATGATAATCGCCTACCTGTCATCTGTGTTGGGGCTTGTCCAAATCGAGAGCGCGAAGCTCACCAGTCTTATTGCGCAGGGAAGCTGTTTGAGCTAGTCAATGCTTTTCAGGTTTTGCTCTACTTGAGTTACGGAGACGGTCATGCCTTGCCCCGACCGATAACCGCTGGGTAGAGTCTGGCACAACTGGGCACTACCCAGAAGCATCAACACCTCAGTAAGGATAGATATCCAACCTCGACTCATTGGATATTGAGTAGCAAAGAGCCACTGAGCTGTGGTACCTCATAGCGGAGGATTGCGTCCATTGTATGAGCCATAACAGTTAACGCTTTAGGTAATCCGAACTCCTCACCTCTGACCAGCTGGATCCCCGCAATAGATTATATCATGGGGATATTATGTACAATCCTCATCTGCTTCACGGTCTGGTTTTCTATAGTGGGCCGCGTCGGCTAGGTCCATCATACCTAGTTACTGCCCCCTCCGACACTACCGCAGACACACCTCCCTCCCTCCTTGCCTGCTGTCTCTGTTCCTCTCCCACCTTCTTCCTTTCCAGCTGTTCTCGTACCCGGCGCTCCCCCTCCTCCAGTTCCAGACGCACCTGTTCCCGAAACACCCACTGGCTGAGAGAATGAAAAAGCCCGCTAGTGGTATCTCTCAAAATTACACGAATCGCCAACCCGAATCCATGACGCGAAAACGACACACCGCAAGATGGGTGACGCCCGCCATTCGAGAAGATGTTTCTTGTATACGCGATTCGATCGAGACCCGGGTAGAGATCTAGACTGTGGACTTCTGGGGCGCACACTACGACTGTTAGAAAGAGGGCTCCGAAACAGGGGGAAAAGGGTTCTTTACTCGGCTGGCTCTTCTTGTCTTGATACATAAACGAGACCTTCAATTCGAGCTTTTCTGCCAGTTTCTTGCCCGACTTCATAAGGATCTCCACAACCTCGATGTCCTCGTCAAGGCTCGGCTGGGCAGGCTGCGGATGGCTAACGAGCCAATGAGCACATAGCTCCGGTGCAGAGGTGATATTCCATCTTCCGCCGGTAACTCTCAGACGGTCCGCCGCGTTAGTAAAAAAGGCCGGACAGAGGGTGCGGAGATGAAGATTGAGATAGTGAATCCTCTCAATCTGTATGAATTCGGTGCAGAAGTGGAGGACCGTGTCTTTCAGGATTCGCCCCGAAGATGCAGGATGGAGACTGAAACTTCGTGCTGAACCGAGCGGAATATACCCATCCTGCGAGGAAAGCGTCGTGATGTTCACCCTCCGTACGCTACGCGCAGCCAGCGAGGAGTTCAGAAACTCGAACCACCATTTGCCCAGGTGGTGCGGGTTCAGTAGTTCAATCGAATTGTGGAATGCTATGCTCTTCACTTCACGGCCGAGGATATCTCCCGGCGTGGGTGAAGTGCTCACTGTGTTATGATGGGCGTCTGAGAGGGCTAATCTCACAATCTCGTACAGAGCTCCCTCATTGGTTTCGTTGAGTTGCCTCATTATCGCGCGGTTCTCTGTACCTGTGAGCAGGAAGAGGTTGGAAAAACCGGCAAACTGGATGTGATCAGCCTGTTGGAGAATTTGTCCGATGGGCTTCCCGGTTTCGATGATAGAGTCTATCTTGTTCTGTAATCCACTGCTGATCTTGGATGGTATCGGCCAGTCTCCTAAGAGCACTGGCATAATGAACGAAGGGATCATGATGTGTGCTGCCGGCCCGATGTGGCTCAGAATATTGCGAATGAGATGGACATGGTACAAGTGCAGCGTCTTCGCATCGACGATCAACTGTTCCTGGTTCCGCATTTCTTGCATATTTCCAGCTCCTTCGGCGTTCAGAAGATAGTCCCAGTAATGCCGCATCAAAGACTCTACTTTTGGCATGTGAGATGGATGCTCCGACGCGATTGTCGGGTGAAATGAACTTTCGTCCCACATGACTGCCCTGACAATGCTTAGCCTGGCGGATTGCTCAGTCAACTGTGTCAAAGCTCTCTCAGCCGCTTGCACATCATTCATATTCCCCAGGTTCAAGACGCAGTGATTCAGCATCGGAAACGCTTTCTGGATCCTATTTAGCCCCTGAACGGGAACTAGCACAAACATCCCTCGCCTTGCACTGAGAGTTCCGAGGACGACATCGAGGACCTTTACTCGCCAGTTCCAGGAGACCGTCCAGATATCCCGACAGTCTAAGATGAGGTTCGTCAGCGTTACAAGGGAGAAAAACGGGGTCTCAATGGCGTGTGCGAGCAGGCAGTCCCCAATAACCTGGTCAATGATATCTGCAAAGATAAACTGGGGGAGGGAGAGGAGGAGATTTGCGGAGGTTTCGGTTGGCGGACCAACTTGCTGCAGGGATTTGGCGGCGCGCTTGGGCGTAAACGGGACATCGCCTTTGATGAGTTGTTTTCCATATGCGACTGGGTCGTAGTTCTTTCTGTCTCTGTTTTGAAACATTGTGTAGGTAGTCAGAGGTAGGGTAAGGGATGATGGGGGTGTTCGGAGCTGGACAGCACCAAACAAAAGGGGGGGGTCGATGCGAAGCGAGACTAGCGTCCTCTCAGCCACTTCCTTTTCTCTTTACTCTCCACGATGGTCGGTGTATACCAGGATGGGCATCGGCTGTAATATAAGCCATTCGACGTGCCTGAAAGCTACAGGACATAGTGTTGTGCTGGCCCCGTGCTTGATAGATGGTCTTGGTATGCCGGCACTACCCACTGGCACCGTACACAAGGTCAGGTAGATCTTTCTTAACGGTAGTACAATAGAAGCGTAGAAACAGACAGTCACTGTGTAGTATCCAGAACAGTACATATTCTGCACACATTAGTGGTGGTCTGTCCTTCCCATCGGCAACTTCCCCTAGGCGGTTCATGCGCAGGAGGGGAACTGGATATCCAATATGCCAGAGCAGATATCCATATCGTAACAGCTCGCCTCCCTAACAGAGCAACCGGCCCCATTATGCATATTTAATAACATACTGGGGAAAGCAGGTATAACTATACTATACTCACGCCTTTAGGGCTTAGAGGTTGTCGACATATGCGCACGGCATACAGTAAGTATCAACATCCCAATAACAGCAGCATATTAAAATCACAGACTTGCCAATTACCTACTGAAAGGCTGTCTATGAGAATGACTGGTAACGACCCCCAGGCAGATTTGGCAAGCACGCGGAGTTGACTTCCGGGCAACATGGCTACCTAGCGTGCAAAGTCCTTGCTATCGTCTGTACAAGCCACCACATAACCACGCCTTAACCAGCTTCGCCAAGATGGGTATCAAAATGCTGTCGCCCAGTCCGCAGTTGATGGATACTGAAGACGAAATAGGCCGCCTTGTCGACATCTGCATGAACCTCCCCACGGACCCGGCCTCGATCTTCATAAGCCTGCGAGGAATCGGCCAGGATCCTAACTCCCTCCTAGTGACGACGATTCGTCTCCAACCGTTCAACCAGACCTTCGTGATAATCCCATCCGGGCCTCAAGAGGGGAGGAAAACGTTGTTGACACCTGGTCACCGCCACGTTGAAACAATCCTGAAGACCATCCTCGAGAACCCACGCATCCCAAATCTCTTCTTCGACGTGCGAGCCGCCTGCACAGTACTAAGGCAGAGGCACCAGATCCCTCTAGCCGGCGTGATCGACATCCAACTCCTCGAACGCGGGACGCGACACGAACACGATAGACAAGCCCCAGTAAAATCCCTGCCGAAATGCGTGGCATTTGGATCCGGCGTCGATCGAGAAGAACTGGAGTCATGGGTGGCAGCAAAGCGGAGGTGACAACAGTTATTCTCCCAGGGAATTCTGTCGGCTCGCGGTGGAGCATTGCCGTCTACTGGTGAGATCGTCGCGTACTGCTCGCTGGACGTGCAATTTCTTCTGCAGATGTGGGATACGTATACCGGGGCATTGGATCAAGGGTTGAAAGACAAAGTCGAGGTTGATACACGAGAGCGAGTTACTTGCTGCTCACTGCCTGGGTCCATTGCATGCCCAGTTGATGATCATCTAGGGCCAGGGTCGCGGAGTGAAGAGGAGGCGGAGGGTTGGCAGTTAGCTTGGGGTGTTCGATAACCTGTGATTTCTGATCTGGTTTCGATTCCTGTCGTACCTATGCATGATCTCGTTATATTTTGCTTAAATAGTGATACCCCTGTCTACTCATCATCGACTACTTCCCCTTCTTACTGACTGCATCCGCCATCTTCTTCTCCTTCCACCCAGCCGCAATAGCATCCCACTCCCTCACCTCATTCTCCCTCAAATCCCCCGGAAAGAACGTCCCCAGCATACTCCTCCCCAGTTTCTCATACCTCCTCTCCACCTCCATCAACGCCGCCATAACCTTCACCTCCCCGACAACCTCCTTGAACACCAATGGCACCCCATAAGCCTCGGGCCTCCTCTTCCACCCAGCGACAAAGATATTCTGCAACATCCCAATCCCCCCCACCGCAATAAGATACCACGACGCCCCAGCCCCATTCGCCGTAATCAGCAACGCAACCCACGCAACCCCCAACACAATCGTCGCCAGCTGCGCCCCAATCGTAATACTCGGCGAATCAATCTTACTAAACCCCGTCGCCAAATCCTCCAGATCAAGCCCGTGCTCGTTGCCGAGTATCGCAATCGCATGCTGCGCGCCGTTGCCGCGGGTGAGCACAAAGCTCTTCTTACTCCGACTGTCTAGTCTGCGACACGCCCATTTCTCCACCTTCCATTGATTCAACGCCCCCGTCACATAGCAGAGAATCGTCGCAGACCCGGTTATCATCATAACCCCCCACTCCCCCTCAACCCCCAACGGGATCGCCGCAATCCCCAACTGCAAGACCGTCGTCGCAAGCCCACTCCAAAACAACAAATCCCTTCCCGGCACACCCGCTCTCTTCGTCGAACTCGGCTCCCAGATACTAACCACCAACCCAGCCTGGTTGGGACGGGGGACTTTGATTCCGCTATCAGGATACTGCTCATTCTCTCTCGCCTGATCGAATTTCCAGCGTGCGTCGATCAGCGACGCTGTCTTTTCGGCGACGGCAGACCCCATCCAGGACTCGTAGTCGCGCATCATGCGGCCCAGGATCCACGAGTTGTTGCCGCGCACGTAGCCGTTTTTGCCGTTGATCAGCGAGCACGCGGTGTCGGCGTCGGGCATGAGGCGGTATTCGCCGAGGGCGGAGCAGATGGAGGAGGTGGCGTAGGAGACCCATCCTTTTACGACATTTTGTTAGTATCGCGTTGATTGTGGGGTGTGGGAAGGGGAAAAGAAAGGGGTGCTTACCGAATGAGAATGCCACGGGTGTGATCCAGCCGCCTGCTAGCTGGGCGAGAGCTCTCGCGACGATGTCGCCGCCGATGAGGAGGAGGATGGTGAAGGCGTAGTTCGAAGGCGTGGTCCATTCATCGCGGAAGGCGTTTGTTGTTCCTGAGGGGTCGAAGTCGCGTGGTTGGAGGGGTGGTAGGTTCGGGATGGAAATGGCCGCGAGGGTGGGAGCCATGGTTATGGTGGTGGGTTGAGGCTCCCCTCGACAGCGATTTGCGTAGGTGGGGAAATACAAGAAGGAATTCAGGAACAGCGGCGCAAGGGGCGTGAGCAGCTTAAATCAACGGTCTTTGGACTTTGACATTTGACCCTGGTGGGTCGAGCTGAGAGACGCGGCTGATGATCTCCACAGGACTGAAAACATCACAACAGGGGGCTAGAGAGAGAAAGGCAAAATTAGGCTGCTGAGAAAATCGGAGCTGCAGCAGCTGAATGACTTCGACTCACGCTAGAGACGCATGACGGTAATTAGTTTACAGCATGGGGTATCGCCCTGTAAGGATCAAGAGTGGCTGGCTGAGGAGAGCCACTACCTGAAATCAGCGTGATTGGGCAACTCGCTTAGCAAGGGGATTGGGCTGTCATTCAGAAACCGTGCCGGGTTTGAATTCCATGCGGGACTACCTAGTCTCTGATTTGTGGATATCAAGATCAACAGCCTTGCTAAGCTCAAAAGGACAAAAGGTTCAACAATCCCAGCCTCCCGTTACCACTAAACTTCAACTAAATGACCAGCCACCCAGTCGTCCTCGGCAGAAGATCAGCCTCTACAGTATCAACCCACTCTGGCGGCGTATCCTGCACCCAAACGGTCGCAATCGATTCGTGCAACACAGTATAAACCCCGTCTCTAGGGCCAGCCTTGACTGCCGCTACAACGGCCGACGTTCGTGCCCTGGGCTGAGGGATCTGTGCCAGGATCACGGCGTATGTCTCCCAGGTACTCCATTCCGCGCGATTCTCCGACGGAAGTTGCACGATGAACCACTCGTCGTTCGTGTCGGTACGCTGGATCGCGCAGCCCCGTTCCACCGCGGCGAAAGAGGGCTTGCCGTGATTGAACTTGATTAGGAAGCCGTGGTAATGAACGAGCAGACCCAATTGCCCATGGAAGGGTCGAAAGGACGACTCTGCGTCTCCAGAGTCATCGTCTGGGAGGAGATCGGCCGTTCGCATGTTCAGCAGAGATCTGGGAGCCCAGCGGTATCCGCGCGCCTCCAGACGGTCGTAGTTGTTGAAGATTACCGCCGTCTGGAAGCGACCGAGGCGTTTGAGGAACCGTGCCATTCGCTCTTTGCCCGAGTACGCGTCGGGCTTGGAGTCAATTTTCTGGAACTCTTCCACCGGAATATCTACGATTGTGGCAAGGCAGATGATTTCATCGGCGAGACGGGAGGTCTTTCGCTCAGACATAGCCATGGCAAGGGGTGCATAAAGAATCCATTTGTCGTCCTCATTCTTCAACCTCTTGAACCCGTCTTCAAGGAATGTGTACTGGTCTATAAGACGGGAGTTGGCCGAAGTTGGAAAACCGAGATGGATTCCCTGTGCTTCTAGGGTCTTTTCGTATGCCTGGAGCCTGGATTTGATGTCTTTTATCTCCACCGGCCGGTCGCTGAATTGGAACCAAAGCGCATCAGGAAGGAATCCCTCTTGATGGGTCCAAAGCCTTTTCAGCCAGTTGGACAAGTATATGCGAGCGGTGATCTCGAGCGGAGGGGCGTCAGAGGGGATTTTCTGCAGCCAGTCATCAAGCACAAGCACGGCTTTAGCATGGGAGTACACATGGCGCATGCTGGCAATGGCTTTGTCTTTGCGCGTTTTGTCAGCGACCGGCACGCATAGTGTGTCCATCCAGAAGCCGACGCCGTCACTGAGGCTTGGGTTTGACGGAACCTCCTTCCGGCCGTCCCAGGTGATTTTCTCAACAAGGCGTTGTATCTTATCAAGTTGGCATTCAGGGAGCGCATTGGCATTTGGATTGCCCTTGCTATCGGCCCACCTATTGAAAGTCAGCTTGCGTTAGGCGCGTACTGGAGCAGACATACACGTGTGATATTGCAACGTATGCTGGTTGTCTCTTTCCCTGGAAGTGATATTCCACGGACCACAAGTTCCGCCAGCCTTTATTCCACAACGCAATTGGAATGGCGTCCTTGTCAATAATTCTTTGAATAGCATCAACCCAGTCCTTTTGCCCCCGTTCTGGCCCCAATTGCCCTCCGTAAGTGATGTCTTCGCGACAACAGTCCTTGTGATAAGGGGCACCAGTATGCGTCGTGACATACATGTCGGCGTCGTAGTCATACATGCAATGCGACTTGACACAATTGGCGTGATGATCTAGCTCCTCCGGGTCAAGGCCATCGTAGCCGGCTAGATAGTAATGGCCATCGATTGGCAGCTGGTTCATGGTCGTTGTCACTTCGGCAATGCAGGCCTTCGATTGTAGGCGTCTAGTTAGAATCCTGGACCGTGCGACCTTGGGCCATGGTGAGATGCCATCGACTCTCACATCACAGACTTTAATCGCAGCCCGGCGAAGGGTGAATGACACAGCAATAATCGTTGTCGAAATTTCGTCTCGCACCGGCCATGGACGCGGTTTCTCTTGGTTAAGCGGCATCGTATCTCCATCGTGCTCGGCACAGAACCTGTCAAGCACGCCTGCTACAGTTTCGAACATTTCCTCCAGGACATTCCATGTTTTGTGCAGGTTTCCTTTCTTTTTAATTCCCGCCTCCCATTTCACAAGAAGACTTGGTAGGTCACAGGTGTCGACAATCCGCGCCTTGGTTTTGCCTCGATCCTTGAGAAAATCTTCGGTACATGCAGTCACCCCGCCCAGCTTCAACACATCGATAATCAATCCAAAAAAGAGCCATGTTTGAAAGAACTGCTCCACTTCCTGGTCGGTCCCTTTGTTCTTGAACCCGTCTTCATCAAGGTAATCGTCTTTCAGTCTATCGTCGCCGCCAC
Organism: Aspergillus karnatakaensis; assembly: GCF_047715665.1. Taxonomy (NCBI): domain Eukaryota; kingdom Fungi; phylum Ascomycota; class Eurotiomycetes; order Eurotiales; family Aspergillaceae; genus Aspergillus; species Aspergillus karnatakaensis. Next base: position 65,518 of record NW_027395760.1, read on the forward strand.
GGAGTTGGACTTCTGTCCAATTGCGGCGCGCGGGAAAACCAAGAAAGCCCTTGTTATCGTACCAAGCCGAAGTAGGGGCCTCGTAGGGCGCGACAATGAAATGCTTCGCACCGGCTGGGAGAGGGAGATGCTCCATTACGCGGCAGTTCTTGGTTGGTTTTCGGATTCGGAAGATGAAGACGTCTGACCAGGAATCCCGACAAGGACCTGGGTTGATATATGAGGATATCCGGTCATCGCTTGGAAAACTGGCTCAGGCCTGTGATTCGCGTGTTCAGCTGTCCGGGAGATCGGTGCTTGGGTATCCCGACTCGATGTGTGGCTGGCTGATGCGGGGAACTATGCTTCGCTCACTGGACGATGAACACGAGTTTGGTTGCACAACCAGAAGACATTTTCAATGACAAGACGATACCATGCAAGACAGAAACAATACAGTGTCGTCAGGTTGATAGGGGTCTGTATCAAGATTCGAGGCGTCAATGCCTCAGAAAAGTCCCATTGCGGGATTCTATGCATGTCGTGTACGAAACGGGTGGAAAAATCTGGAAAAGCATAGAAAGAAATCTGGCCAGGATAAAACTTCGGACAAATGGTGTGCTATGAATGCTCGCCGCTACTGGTCATGCTTTTAACGAGGTCTTCACAGACTTACTACGCCAACTCATGCTCCTACCAACCCTCAACCTGATCTAGCTTTCTCTCATCATATCAGCTATTAAACTATGGATATCAGTCCTCAAGGCCGGAAGGTTCTACCCTGTCTTTTATTACAGCAACCTAGATACTTAGTATTATCTAACAGTCAACTTATTAATAACTTCACTAGTTATTCCTTTTCTATTAGACCTATTACAATACCTACTAATAGAAGCTAAAGTGGCACTAATATATATTTAACTTATTTACTCTACTTTTTAAACAGTACCTGAAAATAATTTAGCTATTAAGAATATTTATAAGTGGTTTAGGGAGAACATGATTAAGGCAAACAACCTAAACTACAAGGGTTAGAAGACTAGTATCTGGTGGATCTTAGTATGAAATCATGTAAGGTTTTCCTTAACTTATACCAGCAATTAACTGCTAACTAATTTATAGGCTTTTAAGCCTGTTTATACTCCCCTAAAGAAAAGGCCGCGCTGCTAGTGTGGCCCAATCTCGAGCATTTCGAAAGGCCTGTACGCCTTGGCGACCCACGTATCCTTGAGAAACCACTTCGAATTCAAGCAAGACAGCATAAAAGAAATATTTGTTATAAGTCCCCAAGCGTTTTGTATAACATGCAATACCCCTACAGCTGATTGGTTGCACAGTCAGGACTATGAACGGCTACCATACTTTCAAGAAACTCTTCTTCCGAATCCGATAGCTCTGGGCGCTCCATCGGCATCTTTCCCTTTCCCTCTTCTCTGATTGATTCGTCTGCATTGCAATATTGGACGACACTTTCAAGACTTTTATCGATGTCGTTAAGGCATTGTAAATCGCCATCCAGCATGGCATTTTTTGCATTTTGTTCCCGCGAGTCCAAAGCAGCGCGCTCAGTCTGTATTTCCTTCAGTTCAGCAAGATACCTTCCTTCAAGGAGGTCTTTGTTGCGCTTAAGTTCTTCAATCGCCATGTTCAGCTCTCTGCGAACCATGGAGACCCTCATTGAACGGTGAGAGTCGTTTAAAGCCTCAAGAAAAAGCTGTGCGTTTTCGGCCAGACGCTCTACACCAACGGCAGTCTTTTGAAGTCGGTGGACAGCAGAGTGCCTCAGTTCACGCAGGTGGTTAAACAACTCGTCTCGTGGCTTCTTCGTGCTAACCGGTTCATTAAAATACTGGGGTAGAAGTTTAGTCCACTCGGTGAGTTCCACAGCCTCGGAGCAGTCCCAGCCATTTTTTGCCAAAAGCTGAGGGAATTTCTTCTGGGCATATGCGAAACAGCCTTCTTCAACCAATCTCTGTATACTTGTCGTAATGATATGTTGACTGCGGTAGTGTATGTAGACTGGATAGAGAGAAGGCACCGGAGTACTTGTACCAATCATTGCCGCCGAGACTGAGACTAAATTTAGCAGATTTCACCGAGCTATCTTGCGTGGGAGTACTTACCATCAAATTTTCTATGTTCCTCATTGGCTAGTTGTGTTTGCGCTTCAGCTGTGACTGCTCTTGAAACTTCCCTTTCCGAAATTTTCCTTACTGCATTCGCTTCGTCTCTCGCGGCCTCCGCTTCCGATGCTTCTCGCTCGGCGCTCTGGGCAGGTGACACTTCAAACAGCTCAGGAAATCGGATCTTAGCCCTCAGGTTCGAGTGGAAAACCTGGTCAACAAGAAGCTTTTTGGCGACATTACATGTGCGATCGATACTATATTCCCGGAGAATATCTGTGAGGGCAGGCTGGTTCTGTTGGATCAAGCTCTTGATGTTCTTTCGCTTCCGGACAAGGGAGTTGGAACCATGAAAGATATGCTGGCAGGCTAGGTAAACAAGCCTCTCATCAGGGTCGCTCTGCACCATCTTGAGGGCTGGAAGTTGGGTCTAGAAGTGTGGAGAAAGAAGCAAGGAACATTTATATAAGGGCCAGAATGGCCAGCTTCCGCAAACGGCCAACAAGCTCCTGGAATATCCGCTTTCGTTCTTTTCTCGAGATCTGAACGCCATTCGAACAAACAAACTAGTATACTAGCACTTTTCAAGACTAATCTATCGGCTTTGATATCTATAACAAAGCCATGGCTTCCTCGGTTTATCATCACTGCCCCAAATGCAGTGGCAGCAGGGCTTACCCGCCTAGGGATAAATATTCAAGGCAAGCGCAAGCAAGGAAATGACGAAGGAGACCCGGTAGATGCAATTCAAGCCGTCCAGTCGACACTCATTACCCGCCGACATGAGTACGATTCGCCTTGTCTGGGCATTTCCCTACAGCTTCCCCTTTGTCCAACGTCCCATAACAAAAGTGGCAGCAATACCAGCCGCGAGTACAGAAACCAATATCGCAGTGTCCAATCGGAAGTGACGGGGATTAAGAGACAGGAGAACCGCCCACGCTCGACCTTGGTAGTTTAGAGGCGCTTGGTCAAATGACTCCAGCGCGGCAAGCAAACACCGCGCGTCTCGAAAACCATTGGTCCAACACGCGTCGATAATCGATCCCAGCCAAAGCCCATCAGTGCTCGGCAGTGCAGAGCGCCGTGGCAATGAAGCTCGACTCTCATCGATAGGGCTCTCCGCGAACAGGTCAAACTCGCAGCGTTGCCCGGTGATTACTTCGTACATGACGGCACCAACTTGGCCTAGGTCGGTTCCAACCCTGTATCCGTCGTCGTCAGCGAGCTCCATGTCCGTATCAAGTGGGAGTATTGTTGCTTCGCTGAAGTCGCAGAGTTGGAGGGACAAATCGGCGTCGAGCAGAAGGCTACGCGTGGCAATGTCCGCAACCAGAATACGTCTATCATGCAGCTGTATCAAAGCGCGGGCTATCTGCTGGAACCAGGCGATTTGCAGCTCGCGTGGTGGTGTTGGGTTCTTCTCTAGATACGCGCGGAGATCTCCATTTTCCAGGTATGCGAGGTGTATGGCGTTTGGGTGCAGGTCTACACACGGGACAATGTGACTGATTTCATTCCAATCGAGGTCTACGAACAAAGAGGAGGCCATGATAGAAATTGAATTCGAAATGAACAACAGAAAACAGTGAAAGGAGAAAGCGAGAAACAACGGCGGGAAAAACCTTCAGCCGGTCACGGGGATCATGTGCCTTTTGTAGCCTCAGGCATCAGCCTTCCAGTGATGCACAATATCCTCGAGCAGTCATTGAGACCATGATTGCACTCTGGTCTGAGACACTAGTATAGCAAAGTCAGAGAGACCTTAGCAGGGTGAATTATCCTTTTCTTTTTCAATACCTGGCCACGGACCCAAAATCATCTAAACGTTCGCATTATATATTTCTGGCTGACCACCCGATTTCTGACATAGCACAACTGACTCTTAAAACAGGCCGTGTCAGCAATACCTAAGTATTGCTCCATGCATGTTGGAGCCTATCAAGAAACCCTTTACAGCATATCTAGTACGGAGGCAGCTGCGGAACACATATGGCAAAGCCTAAGTGCAATACTCTCATCAGTGAGACATGATTTGGGTGCTGGATTGACTATCCATGGCACTAGACTATTGTAGATTTCTTGTTTTCCCTTTCTTATGAGATTCCGAGTCTAGGTACGCCATTTCACGCCTAACAGTGAGGGCTTTTCCGCAAGGATGCCTTGATACGAGCCAAGAATCCCCTGTCACATTTCTGTCGGAAGTATACAAGCCTGCAATATAACAGCATCATATCATATCACTATACACGAAGCAAAAGCCGTTTTGAAACTATATACAAGTTCTCACGCTGACACAGCCAAGCATCCCCATCACCCAGCCCCCCTGAACAGCCTAACAAACGTCCAGACTAGCATCGCCCGAAATATCCCAGGTAATGTTCTCACCACAAGGACTCTCCCTCACACTGGTCCCACTAACCTCAAGAGTAACCGAGATATCGCGGTTATTGTCAAACTCATCCCTTGCCGCAAGCCGCACCTCCCCACCGCCAGAAACACTGCCACCCAGGATCGAAACCCCGTAGCAGTTCTCCAGCAGGATCGAGTTATTCTCCGTGTCCGAGATATCAACATTCCCAATCTCCACACCCCCAGACTCCGAAACACAGAAGATTCCACGCCCTCCACCACGAGCAATCACATTCTCAACAAAGACATTCGTCTCGTAGCTGCCATCCGCAAGACGCCCATTCGCATTCGCCATGCGGAACGTGGCATACCCGGTGCCAGTCGCAACATTATCCCCGTCCACGGTACCAACCTGCGCGTTCGTGGTAGTCTGCAAAAGCAACCCACACTCGCCAACATCACGCGCAATAACCGAGTTAATCGTCAACCCATCAATATTCCACGTCTCCACGGCATGGCTCCCCGCGCCCGTAACCGTAATCACATCCATCGAGACATCGCGATTCGCCGCCTCATCGCGCTCAAACCGAATCCCCAATCCTCCGCTCAGATTCAAGTTAATCTGGCCCAGCGCGAGCCCCGTAACGCCGTAGAAGCGCAGGCCAAAGTATGGCGCACCGGTCATGGTCAGGTAGGGGATCTGCGCGCCCTCGGTGTTCAGGGACTCGATTGCGCCGTGGCCGGCGGCGTAGCCGACGTCGATGGTGCCGCAGCCTTCGAAGATCTTGCCGCTGTCGATGTGGATGACGCTGTCGCCGATGGAGCCGTCGGCGAGCACGGCGACGCGCTGGCCTGAGCTGATCCCGTCGAGGGCGGAGGTGATTGCGGCGTAGTAGTCGGAGCCCGAGTAGACTTCGCCGCCGCCGACGGTTGCGGTGTAGGAGCCGTCAGAGCCGTCGACGATGCCGTCGGGGGTGCCGGAGCCGCATTGGGCGGAGGCTGTGGCGGCGAGTGCCAGCACTGCCGTGGGGAGGAGGGAGCGTGAGGAGACCATTTTGAGATGTATAGTGCTGTAATGAGGTATGAGCGTGTGCTGGAGAGCTCACGAGAAGTCATGAAGAAAAGACAGGTTATATACTGCATGCTCGGTGTTTATCCCACACGCCAAGTGTCCATGAAACCGTTGGCAGCGCAGATCACCACTCCTGGAGCGAATTACGCCTCCAATCAGCTCCAGAACAGCAGTTTAACCGAGCCAAGTGCAACACGGGTTCGGGGATTTCCTCTTTCTGAATAAATTCTCCGCCTGTCAGGGTCTTGGCCCTGGGCGGTTTAATATCTTCGTCACGCTGCAGACGCCTCTTGAGACAGGGTTTCCCCATATTTGGAACAGGGGTCCTTCCTTGCTTGTGAGGTTGTCCGTCGCATCGCTGCTTTCTTCAGAAAGGGATAAGCTCCGCTTCGGGCTATTGTTAGTATCTTCAGGAGGGTTATAGGAACGAACTGTTCGTGCTTTCGGGGTGGTTTCGCCCGGTGGATCGTCGCTGTACGTCATGGAGGATGTGGAGACTCCGAAGGGGGTTGTTGGACCTCTGCGCAGTGATGCAAAAAGCCTTCTCTACACTGGTGTTTTCGAAGTGAGAGAAGATGTTGAGAGGCGCCGTGCCCTTGGCCGTGATTGAAGTTAATGGCGTAGCCGCTCTACATGTTTCAGGTACACTAAGTTGTGCCTGTGTCAAGGGTTTCAGAGTGCGGCTCGTAGTGTGCCCAGGGAAATCCGAAATGATTTGGCGAGGCCTCCTGTGCTATTTTCGGGGTCGTGATAGTAGATGAGTGTATTCTGTTCCGTCCCTACGGAGAGAAGTGTATGTTCAACACTTATTAATTGGTCCTTGACACTACTGACCAGAGAGCAACGCACATTGAGTTATTATGAACGTGGAAATGGTCACTCATCATCGCTCCAAGTCCTTCCACGATGATGCCCTTCTGAGATCTCCCCACGAGAGTATGCTTGCATCTCTCTCGAATACAGCCCAACCGTGTCCTCAACCGAAAACTCACCAACCTCCGTCTCAACCCCATCCAACTCCACCGGCACAAATACCTTATTCGCTTCATGAAAGGCCCGATGTACTTGACTTGTAGTAGTCGGACTAGTGACAAGAACCTTCATAACGACTGGCAGGTCGGCATCGGCAACCAAATCCAAAACAGCACGTAGCGCGTAGTAGAAGTCGTCTCTGCGTTCGCGAGTCTCATAAACGTCCACCCCATCAATCACGCAGATTAGTATTCTGCCCTCGAGCTGCCAGACCAGGTTTGTGAAAACGTCATGGAGTGCGTGGAGGTCGGAGTCTCGAACGCCCTGTATTAAATAAGGAGTTAAGAAGGCAAGATCGAGCTTAGCAGAGTCCAGAAGATGAGCGATAAGAGCTCTGAGCAAGCCGGTGCCGCCGCAATTGGGATCACCGCGTCTAGTATTCTGGTCGCAGAAGAAAGAGATGACGATGACAGGCGATTGTAGCTTGAATAAGCGACATAGGACAGCACTAACAAAGGATGTGACTGATGTGTCACCATCAAAATCTGACTCGGCGTTGCCGTGGACGAGAAGCTCCCTTGAAGATGAAGCAGTCATCCAGCCTTCGACCTGTGGGCATCGTACAAGCCAAGCCGCTTTGTCTTTTAGGTCTGGATCCATCAGGGCGCGGTTGCCAAGATAGTAACTTATATCGTCTTCATCAATATCAACAGGATGGTTGAGAGCGTTGATAAGTGTTGATACATGGACCTGCGGGTGTTTCTTGCCCTTAGGGATATTTCTGAGGAGCTCAATCATCTCTATACATTGCAAGCAATGTTAAACAGGAACGGGATCTCCAAATTGTGGATTAAGGAACGCCATGTGCGTGAAGTATGGGAGAACTAACCTTCCTGGCCCCTGTCGTAATCACGAAAAACCCCCAACATGCCATTGTACATTGCTACTAGCTCCAGTCTTATATCCACCGCGCTTTCGATGAGTGTATCCTGTTTCTGCTCCACCGCATGGGTTGTAGCCTGATGCTTTTTGTTTGCCTCGTGAGCGAGGTGTTGCGATGCCGTACTTATCTCTGCTACTCGGTCGAGAAGTGCACTTTGGTACTCTTTGCCTCTGGCAATTGCTGAGCCGAAACGGCGGCCTTGGGAAAAGGCCTTTGTTAGCTCAATGATGGAACAGGTGTAGATGAGATACGATACCAGATGAGCTTCGATAAAACGCAATCATAGCTTCAACGGCAGCAACAATGCTGACGGTCAGCGCAAGAGCGGCCTGCTCCACGCGTTGGGAGCCACGGTAGATGTATAAACAATGATCTATGTCGTGCACTCTGGTGTCCAAGGTACGCATGGCCTCATTCAGTTCCATTGTAACCTGCGTTGACTGCCTAGCAGCCTGCGAGTAGGGGTAAAGATTAGTACCATCACTAGTGAGGCATGCTTAGGGTAGAGTAGAGGCACCGTAAGGATGAGGCTCAAGATAGCACCGATAGGCGCTGTCCATGTCCCCGAAGGAATAGCAGCAACATATGGCTCGACAAACCTGCTCTTCTTGGTGATCGTGCGAAATACTTGCCGGACCTTACCCGATCTACCTGTCGGGTTGGTGTAGAGCTCCTGCGCCTTCACGGCAATGGCGAGGACTCCCGCCCAGGTTGTTTCGGTCCGGACATCCCATTTCGGATCGAGCTCTGAGTCCATAGTGGGCAATCGTGTCAAGGCTTGAGTGAGATACGCCTGTTCTGGCAAGAAATGCTTGTCGGTGCCTAGCGCTTTCTGAGCAGCTGCGTCGACTGGCCCAGCCTGTCCTACTTCTGGAGTAGGCATCGGTATAAGAGCCCTATGGGTATATCGCCTTATCGGAGGGTAGTAGACTAAATCATCATTGGCAAATCCTCCATGTATAGTGGGCAGGCGATTGTCAATGAAATCGACTGCTGGTTCATGGAGCTTGATCCGTTTGCCATCCATGGTTCTGGGAGGTTGTCAGCAAACTTGCGAGAAGGCCATTTTCAGCCTCTCGGATAGACGAATATCAGTCAGCGGGGAATGGTCTTACTTTCTGCAGGTAAGATCATGAACACGTCGACTGGTAGCACAGAATGTGCATTGATCCAATCCTGCCGTCTTTGCGACGAACACGCTGTCCAAAGGCGGGCCGGCACGACAGTCAGATTCATTTTCCTTGGTGAAAGGTTACGAATAAACTGATTTGTTTTCCCTGCATTTTTCACGGCAAATGAATCTATGGCAATGGCGCTGTGTATTCCAACTTGCCTGGCTTCCAGCAAAGAGCACTAAATATTCGTCTCTGGAAAGGCTCCAGCCCTGTAAGCTCCCTTGCCAAGGGAAGTTACTGTCTCAATGATACTCAACGGAGCACCTGGATTACGCGCTCATAATGATTCTCACCCAAATGTCAGCCATGAGCGTGGGCGCTTGGGGCCATAGCGATCAAGGCTATGGTATCCATAATCTTACTTGCAGGGCAGTGTGTCTGTCATATCGTCAGTGTAACATTCGATATTATCACTAAGTGTTCCTAGTGGTCGAAACCCTCCTTAGCCTCGCCAAAGGCCACTTGTTTCCAGCACTGGATTTTCAAAACAGGTAAGCTGTCACCACGTTTGGACTAATGACCTCGGGGGCAAGGACCAGGGTCCATGGTATTTGGAGGTAGTTCCGCGATTTTCCTAGCGAATAGCGACGTAGCTGTGGTGGGCAGCCTGAATGGCCACTTACACTGTCACAAGACCGAACTCGACCAAATATATGCGATCTGTGCCCGGAGCGTGGCCCTTCAAACCATCGATATCTGTCACTAATCTTGTTAGACTATCGGCCTTTAAACATCAGCTTGCCAGTCCGACACAAGAATGACCAACCCGTCGCAGAACAGTGAAGTGGACGCGGGCGGTGCACAGGCCAAAAACAGTGAAACAAAGGGTGTCCTTCCCGATGGGCCAGAAGCGAACAGTACTATAGAGGCAGCATCGGAGTTAGCAGTGGCGGAGAATGAGCATGTGTCAAAGGAAGCCGCAGTCCATCCAGAGCATGACGGTGAGAAGGGCGACACCATTGTCGGCACACTTGATGAAGATTCAATCCCCAGAAAAGGTCTGGAACTAGAAAAGCAGACGAGCGGTAGCGATGATTCACCATGAACCGGCGATTCCTCTGAATGTTCATCGTGTCGACAAAACCAACGAGGCACGATACCTCCTAGTGCACAAATGGAGACGATTTCCAGAGGGCTACGGCAACTGGCGGAATATATGGAATCTATCGAGCAAAGGATACGGAATTTGGAGGGCCGCCTGAAGGTTACGCGCAAGGGAAAGAGCGACCCTACCACGAAAAAGAGAACTCGTGATAAGTTTACGTATGATAACAAAGGCCCCGCAATTTTGAAGCTCAACTGTGTGGGATGGGCAGACTTTCAGTCAGCAGCTCTTCAGGAACAGGTGTACGTTATCGATGTGTTGATAGAGGAGCCGGTCATCATTCGCAAGGCCTCGCAACGACGGCAGTCAATCGTGGTATCAGCCCCCGATCCAGCAACCTTGTCACCAGCCGATCCAGGCGAGGTTATATCCATTCTTCCAGTCGATTCTGTAAACACAAAGGAACCGGTGCTGCACCCGTTCAAGATGAAGAAGCCCGTGCCCGAGCGAATCCGTATCAATTCAAATTCCATCCTGCGGATCCTTGACCGATTAAAAAACAGCCCAGTCCTAGCTTCCCGGGAAGGAACGCAGTCAGTCATCATGTTCAGACCATTTCGCACGCTCGTGCATTTCGAACAAGACATAAGAGCTTGGCATGACGATCTCAAGGTGCGCTGGGACGACAATGCAACACGGGCTGCACACGCAGAGAGTCCTAAGAATGATCAAGAAGACATTGATGTTGACTCATCCCACCTCGCCTTCCAAGAATTAGGATTCCTTGTGGAGTTTTTCGATACTTTTATTTCACCTCAGCTTCAGTATGTCCGGAGCAATAACTGCCAGCGCATTGTCTTCCATGATCTTTGGTATCTGTTCAATCCTGGCGACATCGTCGTAACCTCGGCAAGCGCTCATCAAGCCTTTCAGGTGCACAACGTGGCTGGTCCAATCCATCGACCAACCATTGTGGATGACAAATCATCAATAGCAAATGAACAGTTACCTGTGAGCTCTCTCAGGGTGTCCATTGTTCACATAGGCTATGATGGTCTTATGCTGGGTCCCGTGAGGCATTCCTTTAGGATCTATGCATACCAAGGTGAAAGGGAGATCTCTTCGTTGCCAATACACCCTATTCGGTGTGCTAGAGGCGGAATTATTGGCAGCACCTTGATTGAAAAAAAAAGGCTATTTCTGAAACTTTGTGCTGTTCGGAACATGCATTGCACGGGAACTGCGGTCCAGACCTTGAATGAGATTGACAGCCAGGTAGTCGTCGATATTGCTGAAGGGATAGTGCAGAATAAGGACTGGACACCTGAGATTCAGCCTCTTGTCGGAAGCCGCGGCGACACCATGTATGATCATGTTCTCGACACAGATGACCAGCAATATGCATCATGCGTGCCTGAATGCTGCGAGAACGAGGCAACCCATCCTGACTACTATATAGACGGGTGGCGATGTGACTACTTCGTTTTACAAGGAAACTCAGACAGACGGCACTCATTGCCTTCGCTTGCTGTATCAGAACGCGAGCTGTCTGACATAACCGACGACAATTTCCCTAGTGATGAAGAGTTGATGACCATGTCGTCTCAAGTTTTTGCATTTGTACTACGCAGTCGCAGATGGGGTTAGTTTCTCCTTTTACAACTCCAGAATTATTACCCCGTCTTAACATTCCCTAGAAATTCTCGATATTGCCACGCTGCGAGAAGTGACCCATCCTGAAGAGGACCCCTTCGATCTCTTGGTGTTGCCAGACGGGCATAAGGACATGGTCCAGTCGTTGATTAAACAACATTTTCACGAAAAAGATGTAACATCTGACGCTGTCAGTCAGATGGATCTGATCCAAGGAAAAGGTGAGCAATGTTTTACCACGCACATTTTGTATATCAATATCTCATGCCAGCCACAGGAAAGGGCTTGATTATTCTCCTTCACGGCGTACCAGGTGTCGGGAAGACCTCAACGGCAGGTGAGCATGCCCATGTACGACACTTTCCTAGGTATACTTACCTGTCGTGACTTAGAATGCGTGGCGGAATCATTTCGGAAACCCTTGTTTCCGATTACGTGTGGTTAGTTAACATTATATCTGAACCCCAGCGCCTTAGTGCTGATACCCCCCTCCATTCCAGGTGACCTGGGCACGACAGCAGCCGAAGTTGAAAGGTCACTAGAAACCAACTTCAACCTTGCCAATCGATGGGGTTGCATTCTTCTTCTAGACGAAGCGGATGTTTTTCTCCAGTCTCGCAGCAAACAAGATTTTCAACGCAACAGCCTTGTGTCTGGTGAGTTTACTTTTCCAGAGCCTTGAGAAACTCACACACTTATTCGATTTAGTCTTCCTACGTGTCCTCGAGTACTATGCAGGGATACTGTTTCTCACCACCAATCGCGTCGGAACCTTTGATGAAGCTTTCATATCCCGCATTCACGTCATGCTCTACTATCCACCACTGCAAGAAGAACCGACAGTCCAGATCTGGAAAATGCACATCAAACGAGCGCAGAAGCGACAGATTGTTATACCGAGCGAAAAGGAAGGGGAGAGCGCGACCAAGCGGGCTCTCTTCGACGTTCGTAAAAGAGACATTGTTTCATTCGCGAGGAATCACTTTCGAGAAAACGAAAAGGCACCATGGAATGGACGTCAAATCCGTAACGCTTTCCAAACCGCCATTGCCATCGCGCAGCACGGGGCTCGAGGTCCTGGCTCCTCGGACGCAACGCTCAACGCCCCCGTCATTTTGGATCACAAACCATTCCAAATTGTTGCCAATGCATCGAAGGCCTTCAAGAGTTACTTAAGCGAGGTATATCACGGCGCTGATGATGCTAAACGAGCGCATAACTCGCAGCTACGATCCGATGACTGGGGGACGCCAGAGACCCCGAACCTTATGAATACCAGACACGCTCAGCAGCCACGGTATCAGGATCTGCGTCTTCCGCATTATTCTGGCTCCAGTTATAGTGGCTCGCAGGCTAGGCGACACCGGAAGGAAGATAGGCACCGCGATAGTCGTCCAGATTCTCCTTCTCCGTTGTCGAAGAAGTCCAAGGACGCTGAGAGGAACCGGAAAGATGACACTTCCAGCGATGAAGACAGTGACGGCCGTTGAATCATGTATACCAAAGCACTTTATATTTTGTGACCTCGCAATAATGTAATCGTACTGCGTAGGTGCTGTCGATAGAAGAAGTCTGCGTCGTGAGGGTCTCCGTCCATGGGCTCAGAGAGGGGGGGGCGCTTTACTGTGATTCTCTGCTTACACTTGATAGGTACCTAGGGTGCGAATATATATAATGTTGATAGTGGCAAGCGGAAGGATGCAGTATGCGAGCCGGGCGCTGCGAGAACAGTATGATATCCCAAGACAATGCTATGAGACAGCAGAAATAGATCGCACCAGCAATAATACAGTTTATACACAGGCAATTGATCTTCATGGAGCGTGCCGTGTACATACTCGCTCGGGATCTTTCACACCCGAAATCCTGGCTGTAGCTGAACCATCATCGTTAGCCCTAAGCAATTAAAACCGCCGCGAACACAGAGAAAGCGGAACAACTCAAGCCCCGATCCATGCCAAATTTCTATACCTGAATGGCGTCCGAATCCGGAAATGTCGGCGAGTCTTGTTCTTTCAGGCCGAGGCCGACGAGTCTCGAGACAGTTTGACAGTAGTCTCCCGCTGAGTAAGCGGAAGTACAGCGGAGGATCTGCCAGTATGGCTCATATTATTGGCTGATAGCCTACAGCTAATGATCTGGAGCTCTTGGCATGTGGGGGTTTGTCAGTTTGATCAATTTCTCAGCGGTGCACCGGAGTTGCCGGCTTTAGCCTATCCGCGCCTGTGATTCCTCGACTCCAGAGTCATAGAGAAGGGGACTGCCATGGGTCATCCCAGCCGCAGGATTCGTCTTCTCAATTCTTATAATTACATGTCTAGGTATGGTGGTGGAAACCAAGCCGCCGGGCGACGGTCGGTCCAAGCGTCGGCGACGCGTCTACGCGTGCGACTCGTGTTACAAGAAAAAGGTACATGACTCTGTGCTTGTGCTGTAGGATACACAACTGACTCATACTTTACATAGATCAAGTGCGACGGTGCGTCGCCGAAATGTGATTGGTGCCGCCACCATGATATTGCTTGCGTCTACACCCGCAACCAGGATTCCACTCACACTCTGCCTTCTCAGCCTGCTAGAACTCCGTATGTGAAGCTAAGATTTGTCAATTCCGTCTTCGGGCCGAAACCCCCGGGCTTGAATGATGACTGCAGCTGCTGATCTATGTCTAGGAATGAGGGTAGTCCATCTGTATCAGGCACTAGTACACCAAGAGATCATGGTCTGTTGTTCTTTCTCTACTACTTGCTATCACAAGTTCACGACGCTGATTTTGCCAGATTCGAGGCATTCCAAATCTGATGGCTCACCATACCCTACCCCCGGCCCACAGCCCGTCGCGCCAGTAGGGTTCGGCAGCAACATGTGTTTCGCAGGGCAGTCGCTAGGAAGTATCGGCGGCTTCAACGGCTTGCCTGTATTTTCAGAGGGTGGCATTGAATGGATTAAACAGAGAACAGGTGAAGATGTCTCATTAGATCAATACCGCACAGGTGCCCTGGGTTATGCCGCCAGCCATCCTGTAGATGTTCCATCCGAAGAACCGCCCATTCTGCCTGAGCTCTACACCCTCCGCGCCCTGGTGGCAAAGTTCAAGACGTCTATTTACTTCCAGATGTTTCCAGTCATCAACTCCACATGCTTTGACTACACTATCCTTGCCGCATACGGCAACGAAGTCTCGGATATCTCGCCCTGCATCCCGAGCGCGAAGGCGTGCGTCTTCGGGTTCATGGCTTTGACGTCATTCCTAGCAGGGTCTTCACAAGAGGGCGCCATCATGAATATGGACAAGTATTGCCGTGCGGCGCAGGATCTACTCCCAGAGGTCTATCAGTCGGTCACCTTGGACGGCCTCCAGGCGATACTCATGTTGGTACGCTGCTACTTTAGATTACTCCAGACACTCGTAAAAGTATCTGACTAACCCGGACGCAGTGCTTCTGCTTCCAAGCAATCTCCGCCGACATCCTCAAAGTCGAACTGCATCTCTCATCCGCAGCCCGCTACATCTTCCACCTGAAAGGCAACATGTACCCCAAATCAAGGCAAGGCGACGTCCTCGGAATGAGCACCCACGTCAGAAACCTCTTCTGGACAGCCTATCTCCTCGACAAAATCATGACTCTTCGAATGGGTCTCCAGCCCATCTTCGACCCTCCAAACTGCGACCTCACGCTCCCCGAACTCCGCCAAGCAGACGGAAAGAGCAATACTGACAACAGAGCCTTCCACACATTCATCCGCCTCTGCATCGTCCAAGCCGATATATACCGCAATCTGTACTCCATCTCAGCAATGCAAAAGAGCGACGCAGACTTGCTAGGCAGTATCCGTACCCTTGATACCATGCTCGAGGAATGGCACTCCTCCGTGCCGACCTTCTCCCGGGACCCAGATAGCGAGGAGACGATGGCGGACTTTCTCTTCGAGATGCAGTATCACTACTGCATGTCTGCAATTCACCAAACGAGTAGCCGGTGTCGAGCATGGGCCTTGAACCAAGATACCCGCGCAGCGGGATCGAGTCTTGCTATCAGTATTGCGTCAAGCCGGTCATTGCTGTTCAAGTTCTTGGACGCGAAGCCGCATCTTATGGGGCATTATCTCATGTACACACCCCACATACCCACAACCTGATCTGTCTAAACCTGCATCTGCTGACAAATACTAACTAGGTTCTGTCTCCCCGAACTAACAGTCTCAGCTATCCATCTCTTCTCCAGCATTCTAATGTGTCCCCTCGATACGCGCAGCGAACAGGATCTGAACCTCATGCGACGTACGCTGACGCACGTTGAGAAACATCTGTGGCAGCAAGCCCCTGCGTCGTTTACGTCGCAAGTTCGCCTTGCAGAGCGGTTCATGGGGGATTTGCAGCGGCTCGCCGAGTGTGCGGTGAGGAAAGCGAACCGGGAGAAGTGGGATAGTTCAGATGTTGTCATGTATGCATTATAGTTATAGATGGCTAAAGGTGGATATAATATGCGGGGATAGAGAGATAGAGTGGGTTAGACGTTTGGACTGCTTTCAGGGTTTATTCTGTTTGTAAGGGTTGATTTGGCGAAGATAGATGCTGTGTATATTTTGAATACGAGATTTCTTCCCTCTCTGTGCTGAATGTCCATTGCCAGCTTCCAGATCCATATCCCTAGCTATACACACCCACCCTCAAAAATTCTCCAACCGAAACACCCCATACGACGGCTCCTCATACGGATGCGCCCTGCACAATCGTCATTAGCTCTCACCTATCCCTTTCCTCCAATGTATGAGCAGAAAGAAAACACACCTCTTCAAAGCCTCAACCGCCCTCCTCGCAACATCCTCCCCAACACACAGTGTCTCGACCCTCAACTCCTCGATCTTCTCTAGCTCCCCCACAGCCCCAACATGCGGATTCGCCGCGTCACCAGGCCGGAACTGACCCGTCCCAGAGGTAACCCAGCAGCATTCGGTGTAGTTTCCGGGTCCAGGGTACTTTCCGGCGCCGGCGGCGAAGATGGCGGATTTGACGGATTCGAGGGCGGGTGGGGGGACGTGGAAGATTAGTTTGAATTTTGTGAGCGTGGGGGGTGTCATTGTGGATTTTTTGCTGGCATGAAGGGATTCAGAGGATGGGTGGATTGGTTGTTGTGGCGTGTTGTACAAAGGGTGGTTGATGGAAAGGTTATCGGGGAGGTGGTGTGAGGGGTCAAGGTTGAGCCCCGCTTTTTAAGGTGCGGACCTTCTTCTAAACTCCTTGGGTCCGACCCGACGATGTGGTTGAACGAAGGTTCTGCTTACTACTACGTACTCTACAGGAAATCCTGACATCTGAGGACACATGCGACGTCGTGCCATACCCGAAGCCCCCTGACCAGGTCTTTCAGCCAGGATACTCCGTATTTGCCTCACCAGTCTAGCACAACCATGGTATCATGACAGTCTCGTTTTACTCGGTGGAACGCAACCAGCACTCTCGGACATGGCATTCTCAGCGTCACACTTTAATTCTATTCCTTCCCCGTTGCACAAGCTAGTCGGATAAGCCAGCAACCTCAAATCTTCATGTATGCTGATGACTTCGTCCACGATCTCACTACTCGTCGGTAATACCCTAGAGAACTGGGACAGCCATCACAAACTATCCATGTCCAATAGTCGCCCCGCACCAAGGGAGAAGCAAAACCCCGGGAATCAATACACATACCGAAATCTCCCATTCAACCCCTCTCCCTCAGGAACACCCATGCGCCTCTCCTCAAACCGCCCCATCGCATCCTTACGAGCTCTATCCGCCCTTCCATTTCTTCGTCCATACACGACCCTCAGAATAATTGCAACGACCATAGCCGCCGAATTAGTCGCTACAAGTGTGATCTTCGCAGGAAGGTATCTGTTGATGAATCATATTAGCCACTCGTCTGATACCGCAAATAGAGGGCGAGTCACCCCGGCGCATCCCTTGCCTGAAACGTCTGCGGCGAAATGATATTGGCAACACTAAAACCCGCAGAGATAAGCGCACAGCCTGTGATTTTGCCGGTGTAGCCTTTGAAGTTCGCGCCGGTCCAGGCGTAGATCAGTATCAGTGGCGCAACGGTCTAGCATTGCCACCAGTCAGCGAAGTACACTATACCGACAAAAGGTGAAGCTAGAGATGGAAAAAAAGATATAAACCCACCGCATTAACCAAGTAAACCCCCACCAACGTCCCCGCTTTATTCCCCTCCGGCAAGAAACTCATAAGACAAGACCCCACAAGTGTCGGAACAAGCATGGCCACAATCGCCAGCCAGCGCTGAACGCCCCTCACGATGGCAACAGTCGAGAGCATTGTAGCGACAATACTCACGACCCCAGAAGGCATATTCAGCAGCGCGCTCTCCTTCGACGTATATCCGAACCCCTTGATTAAGGTTGACGAGAACTGCGTTATCAGTGCCGAGGGCATGGTGATTAGGATGGTAAGGAGGAGGAGGAGCCAGGTGTGTGTGTCTGCTAAGGTTGTCATAATCAGCTTCGGTTGGAAAGTTTTGTTGCCGAGACCGCTGGAGTCAGTCTCAAGGCGCTGCAGAATGCGGTCCTTTTCCTTTGCGGAGAGAAATCTTGCACTTTCAGGGGAAACGGGGAGGCAGAAGAGGACGAGGAGCGCGACGAGGATGTTGACGATTCCAACGACGAGAAACATGATTCGCCACCCAGCGAGGGAGAGAGATGGTGGTGCGTGCTGCGCGCCGAAGGAGATCAGGCCGCCTAGTATCTGCCCAGCTCCGAGACCACAGTACCAGAGGCCGAAGCGCGGGGCTGATTCGGTGCGGGTGTACCACATGCTCGTGTAGAGGGTTAGAGAGGGCGCTGATGGCGGATATCAGGAGTCGTTCGACAGGGAGAGTACTAGGGGGGGTAATACCAATAACAGCCTCGGTCATTCCAAGCAGGATCCGTAATGCCAGGATATCCCTGTACCGCTGTGCCGCGGCGGAGCAGCAGAGTATTACGCCCCAAAGGAAGATATTGCATCCTAGAACCTTTGTGATGGGGTATTTCTGGAGAAGATATCCTATATTCATTAGACTTGTCCTCTCTTGCGGGGAAGACAGTCTACCTTGCGGGATTTCGGCAACAGCATAAGCAATGAAAAACCCCGTTCCAAGCCACGCGAAGTCGTTGCCGGACATGCCCAGGTCTGGCTGGAGTTTCATCACGTTTGCGTACTGAGTCGGTCAGTTGATCTGGATTTGAAGAAAATACCTACACGAGGGGCCACCTACATTGAGCACGACCTTGTCAAGGAACTGCAGGAAATAAGCGGCAAACATGATGGGGAGGATTCGCCAGTCGATGCGTCGCAGCAGCGACTGATCAGATATCTGGACATCTTCCTGGGTATGATCCGGAACAGGGGAGTCTTCGGTTAGGGTAGGTGTTGTCTTCTGGACTTGAGTAGCCATGTCTGCTTCGACTCATGAGAACAGAGGTTGAAGCGGGGACGTGAGCAAAGGTAGCGCAGAAGCAGAAATAACTGATGATGAGGCTGGTGCAGTACATCGGCCTATAAGATTCCACATATGATCCGCAAGAATGCAGGGATGTTGATCTTTTACTCAGAATAGCTAACTATTGGTGGTCTAGTCGGTGTGTCGAACTTCAAACCCAGTGAACGGTACCTCTAAGTTTGATAGTTTGGGCTGCACAGATATATGAGTCTTATGTTGCGCATATACCCATACCCATCTACACCAAGGCAACCGGAGTACATACGGTGGCGCGTAAGAGGCGGCTTGGCCAATCTCAGTCTGAACAGCTCAACTCATAACGACGCAATAATCGACGGGCAAAACGCACGGAGCCATTGCATTTGCGAATCATAATCCACTCAACACTGAATGCCCGAAGAATCCTCACACACCAAGCCGACAGTCCACCCTCGAATTCAACCTTGGGAAGTCCTCAAGCCCCCACTTCTTTGCAAGTCGCTATTTCATCCGTCAATCCAGATGATATTCGTTTGCCCGGTAGCTGGAATAGACGGCACCATGCCAAGGGGTACCAGATCAGCAAGGCCCATAAGGAACCTCTGTAATAAATATCGTGTCGTGGGTCGCAAAGACCTAAAATCTCAACCGGATCGTTTTTCTCATGGTCTATTAGCTGGATTTCACAATGGCATCTCCGACACGGCGCTGAGCGCAAGAGCGACAGAAGTACCAGGTATGAATGATCTTTAGCCCGATCTTGTAGGTAGAGCACACCACACTGGTACGGTGCTCGCCTTCCGGTTCAACTGTGGGATAATGCCAGGTTAAGATAAAACTCCCCCACCATAGAGTGCCGCAATCAGCCGCGTTGCTTTCAATTCGGTCTATCTGTATGGATACCCCTCGAATGGAGCTGATGTCACGGTTGATTCATGTTACAAGTTTCTATCGCTTCGTCGCCATCCAGAACTGAGCATCATAGGCGTTCCGACTCAATCCTCTGGCGTTTTGCGCGTACGGAATGTACATACTTCTCACCTTGCCGCCCAGTCCCTCTCCGGCCGTTGGTGTGCCACATATGCCTTCTGTCCAGCTTTCCTCAACCTCAAATTCAAAACCAAGTGTTTCGCTGAGCAGAATGATTTCATCCACAGACAGCTGTAAGAATGGGCCGGTCCCGTATAATAGCGGTCCGAGGTTGATCCATACGCCTCCAGGCTTCAGCAGTCTGTGGATGTTTTCTAGATACGACATAAGGTTCCGAGCAGTGTCGATGAAGAACAATGACACCAGTACGTCGTAGCTCCCCGACTCCGATTCCGGGAAGAGCGTGGTAAAGTCGCCTTCAGCCATAACGACTCTCGACGCTTCTGGGGTCCAATCTGGGAACGACACGCCACGCTGCATGTCGGCTGTTGTCGCGTGGTGTGACCACCAGTCGATGTATGGATGATAGGAAAGGCTGTTGGGCGCAGAAATTTGCGCAGCATATCGGTGGGCCAAGTTCATGTAGTACGACCATTCGTTAATCGTCACCTCAAAGCCTGCGGTACATTAGTATAACATCTAACCTGCCGCGAAATGCAAACATACCTCCTAGAGCATCAATCTCGTACCCCAACCTCCCAGCACCCGCACCAGGCGCAAGCACCCTCAACGGCTTCTCCTCAGTCCTCTCCATCCCTCCCAAAATATTCAAAATACAACCCAACGCATCCTCCCTCTCAAACCTCCCCTCCTCCGACCAATCACGGATGAAATGCTTCATCGCCTGCACCACACTCGTCCGATCAGCCACCCTCTTCTCCTTCTCCGCCTCAGCAATAAACTCATCCAACTCGCTCTGCTCGACCCCATAAAACTCCATCCCAAAGCGCACGATATCCCTCGCAATGACATCATTATCCTCGAAAAGATGTTCGACGGTATTAATCTTCTTCGTATACCCAACGACCTTCTCAATTGTTTTCTTCTGAGCCTTGGAAACATGCTTATACAGATCCCGCAAGCGCTTCACCTCCGCGAAATTACGCTCTTTATACCGACTGAATCCGTAAAGCGCATTGAGGAGGCGGTATCGAGGATGGTTCTTGTCCCAAGTTCCTGTTTTCCTGTCGAGGCGTTTTTGAAGGCGGGTGTATTCTTCTTCCTGCCGGGGGCTCGGAGTGTCGAGTTCTGTGATGTTTGCGACGATGACTTGGGTTATTTCGTTTGGGGGTCCCTGGGAGTCGGCTAGTTGGACGACTTGGGCGATTGAGGTGCCGAATAGGAGGGGGAGGAGGAGGTTGGAGAGATGCATGGTGTGGTGTGATATACAAGGGGAAAGTCGAACCAATTTGGGGCGATTGGCGCAGAAAAAGAAGGGTGGTATCGCGGCTACCAAGGTCCTCGTCCGCAGGGTCCTTGCCAAGCTACTCTGCCAAGATTTTGGAGTTGGAGATTCCGCCTGCAGTGCAATGCTTTCGAGCCTTGTTGTGTTAGTGGTGTTCCTGGGCTATTTAATGAAGAGCTGGATACTGTACATCTTGCCTGGAGTAGTCTCTATGGTCCCTGATTGCTTTTATTGCTCGTGGTTGGGGCTGTTCTCCAATTAACCGTTAGGATGAAGGGGTGGGGATATATATTCGCATTAGGGCTTGGACCGGAAAAGGATGACGGCTCAATCTGAACCAAAGACAATGTTGAAAGGGACGGAGAATATACTCTTCGACTTCTCAACTTTACCTGATGTTAATCTTGGGTCATCGATCATACAGAGACCTAACTTATCTTCCGGGTTATCAGTGTCTAAAGACAAGGACATAACCCTAAATAGTTATTCGAACTCCGCTTAACATGAAGCCTAAACCCTAAGTCGCGTTGGAACTACTTCGGTTACAGCCAGTTTTATTGGGAAAGAGCCTGTTTTTGATCATGCCTACGAGGACCTTTGTAATCCTATGACAAAAGGATTTTTGGACAACAACAAAGGGACAACCTCTCGAATGGGAGGATATGTTTTGGCTACTAATCCTCGATTGGACTTGTTACTGACTGGACAAAGAAGGCATTGTCCTCCAGTCAAAGGATATGCCTCGTCTTTCAGCGCCTGCATAAGAGACATAGGGCTTGTCTCAAGACTCAACGATGGATAAAGAGCGAGGATAATAAGTGAATCAAACACAGTAAAACCAGTGTGTCTCGGAGTCCTCCGTGTTTCCACCGAAAGGACTATCCCGACTCATGCTTGCCTTTGTCCTGCAATGTTTATAAACTTGCCTGATGTCAGGACCCTCCAACATCAATCAGCAACTCCCTTCACATCCTCTCATCAAAACTTCACATTCTAAGGTCAAACCCATACTAAACAGCCTGATTATTCCTTGACTGATCAAAGATATCCAAAATGTCTCAATCAAAGACCAAGACCGCGTATGAGAAACCCACGCCCTGCGAGTATCCAGGAAAACAGTGCAAAACCTGCGCCGCCATGTTACGGGACCGCACAGTAACCGGGATTTATCAGGAATACAAACTCTTCAACACCAAGGACAACCACACCTACTACCTCACAACAGACAGATCCTGCGACCCGACCGTATTCGCGGAGCAAGACCGCAAGCTCATCGTTGTCCCCTTCATGAAGCGGATCCGCGAAACCCTCGACAACAGGTTCAAAAAGGGCGAACTATCCCGGAAAGTGTTTATCAGATGGCAGCTCGTTACTCTTCCCAAGAACCCAGCGTCAAACAATGACCTGTTCCGCCTCCATATCATGCTCGATTTTCCGAAGAAGCAGAACATGGACGAGAAGTACCTGCAGGAGCTACTGGCACACAGGTATGGGATTCCCGGTACGTGGAAGGTGGAGCAGGCAAAGAGCGACCCCATGCAGTCTCGCCTGCAATTTCTCAAGATCTCACAGATCACTGACAAGGTGCCACCCGATGTGCTGGATCTCGATAAGCTGCTGGCTTGAGGCGGGAGAGTGAAACGTCCCACAGGTATTGTACCGCTCCCGACCCCGCGAAGAGTCTCTGATATTACTATTAGACCCTGTTTATGAAGATGGTTGTTGGCTTTGGGATGGAGCTGGATTCGGACTTCAGGACATCTGTGAATTGCTTTTCGGCCTAGGGTCTGCTATTCAGGCACGGTTCAATCCGAGCCTGACTGAAACGAAAAAATACAGAAATACTAATGTTCTTCTTTTCGCGATGATTCATTCAGGTAGCCTGCCAGGATACTGAGGTTTGATTGCCTATATCACGACGTTCTTACTAGCCTAGCCCAAATGTTACAGTTATATGTCCCTCTGCCCCTATCCCCCGGGATATAATGGAACACGGAATAAGCACTTGACTGCAACGCCGTAGAATTCTGTAGTATCTGTTATTATAGAAAGCTCTTTTGACTACAGCAGAGCTCACTCACTATACAACTGAGGCAGACGCGGAAGACGACACGCCGCCTACCATTAGCGAAATCACCATCCAGAGGGGGAATCGTTACATTGAGGAGACATACGACCTTGACTAGGGGCCATCAGATTCAGTATTATATCTACGTCGCCCCGACAATACAGAATAAAAATATCTCCATGGTATGTAGGAAGATTAAATATCTACTATCTAATTCAGTAATCCAATAGTTTGTCCTTGCACCTCCTAAAGTAGCACCGCCTACTCATCGTCCACCCCAATCATAGCGAGACTATCCTTCCAAAGCCTCCTCGCACTCTCCCTATCCTCAACCCATGGAGCATACCCCCTCGGATGCACCATGGGATCATCCCCCTCGGCGCGTCCGCTAACAGTGCAATCCTCAAAATACCCGCCGCCCTTCCCCTCCAGCTCGGGGTGCAGCGCAACAAGCACAATCGTCGCAGCCCCCTGCGCGGCAGACTTGATAAACTGCTTGCCACCAGGAAAAGAGGTATAGAGCTCCAGCATGTCCGGGTGTAAATACTGGACAATATTCGTAGTCGCCATGCCAGGCTGCACGGAGTACGCTTGCACACCTCCGGATCCATAGCGGCGGGTGATTTCGTTGGAGAAATAAATGTTCGCGGTCTTGGACGCCCCGTAGCCTCGGAACGGAGTGTAGTCCGACGTCAGCTTGTAGTCGGATGTATCCAGGGGGGACAGACGGTGGCCCCCGGATGTGATGTTCACCACCCTAGCGCAGACGGAGGGTGTTGCAGACGCAAGTAGAGCGGGCTTGAGAATATGGAAAAGCTGGAAGTGGGCGAGGTGGTTTATCCCGAATTGGGATTCGTGGTTGTCCTTCGTGAGGGTGTAGGGGGGCATCATGATTCCTTCGTCCGGGAGTTAGTGTTTACAAGTAGCATAACTGGAGGAGGGACAGCAAATCAACGTGACTCGTACCGGCGTTGTTGATCAGAACATTCACCCGCCCATTACTCCTCTCTAAAATCTCCAGTGCGCCTCTGCGAACACTGTCAAGGGAGTCGAGCTCGATATGGATGAAGACGACTTTTCCGGGGCGGCCATCGTCAACGAGGGCTTTTGCTACCTCTGTGCCTTTCTTGAGGTCGCGGCCCGTGATGTAGAGGTCCCCGCCGGTAGCATGTATCGCGCGTGCAGTCTCATATCCAAGGCCCGATGTTCCGCCTGTGATGACGAAGACTTTATCCTCAAGCTTTCCATCGAGGTCTAGGTCACGGACAATACGAAGGGCTGTGGGTCGTGCATCGTCGGGGCCGTTGAGGGAGTCGTGCCCCTTGGCATAGGGTGCGAAGTCGAATGCCATTCTGAAATGGAGCAGTGGAAAATTACGGTGATAACGCTGTGTTGATGGTTAAGATGATAGGCAGAGTATGATGGCAGATTCATTCGGATGGCAGGGCAGAGACCTTTTATATCCAACTCTCGACCACAATCTACCGCACATGTAAACTCCGATGAGACCTTGGCCGCAGCATACCTGAATCGTGCATATTGTGTTTATATTCAACGACTCCACTTCGGGGGAGATTTCTCATGGCCATTGGCTGAAACAACGAACAGGGGTGTCAGCCAGCTGCAGCCGGGGTTGGCGCAGGATGCGACCTAAGATCCCCTAAGGTCAGCCCTGAAGACGCCGACTAATATCCTAAAGCCGCCACCTAATCCCCTCCCGCTTCAACTCCGATTTCTGTCTAGGAACATCCACCAACCATGCAGTCCCAGTCCAGCGCCCCTGTGGCCGAGGCTGACGACTGGAGTGGAATCACCTCTCGAGAAGAGAGAAAGAGGAGACAAAATCGCCTCAATCAACGCGCGCACCGTAAGCCTCTCTCCTCCGGGATGCACTTCTTGGTTATATTCCACTGACCACGAGCAGGGTTGCGCAGGCATGCGCAGAGGTTTGAACCAGCCCACTCGCTGCCATCTGTAGCTCCTGTCGACATTGTGAACACCCAGACACCTACCACAGATCTGCCTGTCACCGTTGTGGTCACCACACACCCCCACTTACGGGCTCGCCAAAAGGCCCTAGATCTCCTCCGGCGGGTGTCCGCAAGTCCACAGCTAAACCTCATCCGACCCTCAGACCTCCCGGGCGTAACGAGACTAAACGCACTCAACGCTCTAATCCAGAACGCTGGGGCTCTGCACATCCCCATCGAGCTATTGAACTCTGACGATGGCATATCACTATTCAACATGCCAGGTCCCGGGGCAGTACCACCGATGAGGGGCACAGACGAGCAGCTCCCACTCCACATCCGACCAACGGCCCTTCAGCGATCGGTAACGCATCATCCATGGTTGGATATTCTGCCTTTTCCTGGTGTCAGAGATAGAATCTTGTTAGGGCTGCAGGCCAGGGTATTAGACGAGGATCAGATATGTGTGGAGTTCAGCTGCGATTTGCTAAGTCTTGAGAAGGACGATACATCGTCGCTGCTTATTTGGGGTGCACCGTGGGATGCAAGGGCTTGGGAGTTCAGTGCAAAGCTCCTCGAGCGTTGGGCGGGTCTTTTGAGTGCGTGTCCTGAAATTATCCAGTCGACGAATTATTGGAGAGGACAACGAGGGGAGAGAATGATAGAGTACGGGTCTAAATAATGTGTTCAGCAATCATAATACCTACTTCTTTTGCGCCGCCGCTTAGTGAGTCTGGTGACGTTTTGTCTCAACTGCGGCATTCAGTTGAGATCACTATCTTCTGAAAATCAGGGTTGATGATCTTATGGGCTGGAGTGGTCTAGCAGCAAAGAAATTCGCTAGCCGACGAATTACACGCCATCTCTGGCGAAAGGCGTCGCCTGGAATACTGAGTTCCCATTCATCTACTTTAACTCGACGTTGGAATGTAGTTCTGACGGCAGATATATACTCGGGTAAGCCAGGAGTAAGTCATGCTCGTGCCCTTCAGACCACCATTCTGTTCTATTAGTCTCTCTCCCTCCTTCTCCCTCTGTATCTGTTTTGAGCGGACTCTTCATGGAGGAATAAATCAAATGAAGAACTGAGATCTTTGAGGTCTGATTTCTAAATGTACTGAGGATCAAGTCACTATTTCTGCTTCAGAATCTGTATGATTCCTGAGGCATCTCGGAATCTATACTATTTATATATAGGAAAGAGCAGTCGTGCTCTAATTATCCTCTGAATCTGCACAAATCGCTGTACTTGAATTGAGCATGTGGTCGATAGTTGGAGACTAGCTTGGGTACCCAAGTGTTTTTTTCTGAATCACGTCTGGCTTTGCACTATTTATCTAGGCATGGGTTGATCCTGCCGTCATTGAAAATGAAAACAAAAGACTAAATCTCCTTTCGTGATGGCTGTTTAGAGACTCCAAGTGTGATGCAAGTGGGTTTTCGGGATAACAGATATCTAAATAAATGTACTGAGATCCTCCTATTCATCTTAGCAAGTGTCAGTAATGATAAAGTCTGGGACCATCCCAAATCTCCGTAGGCATGTGCCCCTGTATCTCTCTGTAATATGACACTGCAGCTTCACAGCCTTCCCCAATCGTCTGTATGCTGTGATTATCCTTTGATCTGATAAACACCCTGCGCCTTGCCATCAAGGACATCTCTGACATAGCTTTCGAAAGTAAGAAACTCAAAGCCGGGATACAACTGCTTTCCATCTAAGTATCACAGACATTCTGCTTAAGCGGGGGTATTCCCCCCCGGAATACCCCAGGTTTTTAGGCTTGAAAACATCCGATGCATTGTTTACTGAGGCTCGGTGGGTGGAAATATCAAAAGAACCGGATGAGGAAGTCAAACTAGAAACACGTGTATAAAATTGGATGTGCTGTGCTGGAATAATGACCAGCAAGCACTTTCCAGACTCGATCTCTGGTAATTCACACCGTAGCGGGAGAGACAAGTAGATATGTTTCAATACTAATCAAGGTCGTATGTCTCCTCAAAGTAACCATTCCCGCTCTCTATAGTAATCTCTGAGATGGTAGGAATCGTGTCTTCCTCGCTATCGTCCTCCTCCGTGCTGTCTTTAGCGGCAACCTCGCTCGCTATCTTGTCATACAAGAAGAACTTCTCCCTATTTGCTTCCACAATGGGAGCAATAGCTTCGACTGCCTCGCCATCCTGGAATGCAAAGTCGTCGGAAATAAGCGGGCTTGGTTCCGGCAGCACCGGAAGGCCTTCATCGTCGTCATCGTCACCCTCGTCACCAGTTTCCTGGTTGCTGGTGTCCGGGGAGTCACTGCTATCTGAGTTATTGCTGTCCGAGTTGCTGTCCGAGTTGCTGTCCGAGTTGCTGTCCGAGTTGCTGTCCGAGTTGCTGTCCGAACTATTGTTATCAGAGCTGTCGCTGGTGTCATTGCTTTCATTGTCCTCGTCATCATCACCAACATCAGTATTGTCAGGGCTGCTGTTATCCGGGCTGTCACTGGCTTGCTCATTCTCCTCTCCCTCATCAGCTTCATCAGGACTGCTGTCATCTGGACCATCGCTGGTTTGATCATTCTCGGTAATTTCATCTGAGCTTTCACTGTCGCTTGTGCTGTCGTCGCTCTCATCGATATCATCATCTGTCTGGGCCTCGTCTATTCCCCCGTTCGCTGCACATATATTGAGATTGGCGTCCACAGTAGTAGCCTCCACGTTGACATTCAGATAATCGTCCTTGCCATCGCCGTTCAAATCAGCGAATAGAATCTGGTTCTGGCCGCCCATCCCAATAATGCCCACCCCAACCCATGTAGGGATGTTCTGTTGAGCATTGAGATCGCCTGTGTTCAACCAAGCCTCAACCACCCCACCATCCTTGACCACAAGGTAGTCATCACGGCCATCGCCATTAATGTCACCGAACTGCACGAAGTCGCCTGGTTCCCCAACCCCATTGGCTATTCTACCGATTGGATTGAACTTGGACCCATCACCCAAGTAGGCGTCAACCTGTCCACCATCCCAGACGACCAGATAGTCAGTGAGGCCGTCCCCTGCGTGTGTGTCAGCATTGAAACCAATCTGCTCAAACAAAAGTCATACCATTGGCATCAGCAAAGCGCACTTTCGACCCAGCAGCGCCAACCCCGGATGCAATCACGCCGATTTCTTGGAAACTATTACCCTGACCCTCCCTAGCATTCCCAGTATTCCTCCACGCTTTGACACCTCCACTCTCATACAAGACAAGATAGTCTTCAAGCCCATCCCCATCAAGATCAGCAAATCTCACCTTCGTCCCATCCTCCCCGGTGGCGGGCATGATCTGCCCGATATTTTCCCAGTTGCGACCGAGACCGGCATCGGGAAGATTGCCCGTATTGCGCCAGGTGATTGCAGCGCCGTCATTGCTTATTAGGATGATATCCTCTTTGCCGTCGCCTATAGAAGTTAGTATCGACTTCAGTGACCAGGATTTCGAGACATGTCCTTGTCCGACCTACCGTCTATATCACCGATCCACATAGTTGCGACAGCGAAGTCCCCCGGGACATTGACGAGGAGTTCTTGGGCGACAGTGCCCAAGTCTTGCCAATGAGGCTCGGTGCAGCTACCATCATCTTGACGAGCGAGGAGTTTATGGCTGAGTAAGGGCGCGGACAATGCTGACCTTGCAAGAAGGCAGCCCGCTGTCAAGCTGGTTTTGACGAAACGCATTGCGAACGGGGCGCTCGGTTTCGTGGCAGGTCGAATGAAAGTATATTCAGAAAGTGAAGGAATCTGTAACAAATGCAAGCAGGTTCTGACAGAACTTGAGGAGCCTACCGCAATGAGGTAGTGGTGGATTGGACTTGCTTCGACCGGCAGAAAGGACTCATTTATAGAAGGGCCCGTCTCGCTCTTAATCCATGTCAAGGAGCCTGCTCAAAAACCCATATTGGCTTAGAGCATGTAAGGGCAAGCGCTTGGTAATCCACATGGATAGGGACCACCCCTAAGGCCGACTGAACCCTAGCTAGGGCGCCCCTCCACGGGAGCTTTATTTAGTATGAAAGCACCGACCGGACCGTGGAAATGATAAGCACCGTGTCTGCTCTGATTCCCCGCATGCGCAGTTGAGGCAGTGGTTTGGGATATGATTCAGGCCTCCCAAGAAGGGTCCCTTGAGGCATCGACCCATGTTTGCGACGGGGGGCCGAAGTTTGGCTGGCCAGCGCCGCAGGCGAAGTAAAAATAAGGTTAACTCTAGGCAGTCCAGTGATATAAGTCAAAGTGCTGAGACACGCCCCTCCCCGGCGTGCTTACGTTGGCTGCCGTGCAATCCTCACGGGCGGGTCTGGCGGCCTTACCCCCAGACCATTTGAAGAATGCCAAAGGGTTCAACATCCAATGTGGCCTTACATTGGAAATACGGGAGGCTCTTTCCATTGGAAGAGAAAGAAGGTATCGTATTTTGGAATTGACCGGCCCAATGCTGAGCCACATATTCGCACGCAAGGCGTCTTTCTCAAATAACATGGCTTGAGGTCAACTGCGATCTAGATCAAGTTCTATTAATATTCGTAGAGATCTCTAACTATGTCCTGCGGCCTTGCCGGAGGCGCAGGCCTTGTCTCCAGGCCGCCTGCGCCGGCCTAAGATGATATCTGAAGGGTATCAGTGCACCTTTGCGCGGTGTCCAAAAGGCCATACTGAACCGAGGGCGCAAAAATTTGGATATATAAGGAGAGATAGTAAACGAAAGCTGCGTTAACCCCGTTCAAGACTCACTATCCCATCATCCTCCTCCCCTTGCCATCCAAGAATGCATTTTTTGAACTCTCTACTTGCCATTGCCGGCATCGGCTGTTTCTTCATCCCGGCCGTGGCCCAAGCAACAGAAGAGCAGATCTCCGCACTGCGTGCAAGCGACCTCTTTGAACTCGCACCCGATGGCGTGGACGCCGGTTGCTTTGGTCGGGACCTCGATACTATGGTCCAGGAAGCTGCCCGGCTCGCTTCAATCGCCATCCAGGCCTTAGAGCCCTTCACCCAGGATAAATCACATTCGGCCTCTGGCGAAACACGCCGTTTGGGATTCTTAGCAGCGGACATGTTTGGGATCCAGCCAGAGTTCCCATTCCAGTACTTTGGCTCTAAGTTCACATTCGGTGCTGATGCCAGAAGTATCTTGACGTGGGCTAGAGGTAAGTCATGCTCCTGCCGTTCAGACCACCGCCGTTCTTCCCTTCTCTCTACCTGTCTCTCTCTCTCTCTCTCTCTCTCTCTGCAAGCTCACCCTGACTTGCTCTTACTAGGTAACTACACTATGGTCCTTAACAGGCTCCTCAGCGGCAGCCGGGAAGATGGTGGAAAGTTGATGTGCGGAGACCTTGACCTTCAGTTTGTTCAGACCTACAGAGATGTAGGATACAATGGAAAGGGCGCCGACATGGAGGTTAGCAAACGTACAGACCCCATAACTCCAGGACGCGGACACGAATGACAGCTGACATGGACCCAGGATTCTGGTATTCAGCGTACTGGTCCGAAAGGAACGCGAAAGGTGTACTCCAAGTTGGGGAAGGAAAAGGAACCATCACCGTGGCACCGAGAAAGATAAGAACCGAGGACAACCCAAACGCCGACGAGCGGATGAAGCACTGTGCCAACGGCGTGTATGCTTCGACCTTCCGCAAATCACACTTGGTGATCCTTTGTGATCGCGTCTGGGACGACCCGACCCTCGAAGCGCTTTATGCTGAGCAGGAATCGTGGCCGAAGGGCAAGGAGATCAATAGTTTTATGAATGTTGGCGCGGTGTTCTTACACGAGATGATGCATTATATCAGTCCACAGAGTAAGTACCCTACGTGCTTCATTCTGCTCCGTTGAAGGTTAATGCTAACACTATTGCCCGGAAGTTGTTGATCAGATTGTGGAAGGCGACATCGTTGCCTATGGATACCGGAATGCTCTGGTCATTAGTAACCGCAAACTATCTTTGTATAATGCAGACAACTATCGTGTGTTTGCGTTGGCTGCGTACTTGGACAAAGTCACATGGGATACAAGAGGGAGTAAGCAGTGAACGAGTGCTGCTATTATCGTTTTCGGGTTTGGTGCTTGGTCCGTCTTCGATTATATCTAGGGCATAGAGGTGGCGGGATATACAGCCTCACTGTTGGTGTAAACTGTAATAGCGGCCTTCCTCCCCCAAAGAACATATTTAGAACCTGAATCTGGAACAGAACTAGCAATAGAAGGAAGTGCTGAGTATGATCGGCAAGATCAATACAGAGTGGTAGTATACTTCCATGACTATACGACCTATGTACCTTGGGTTGCATGTTCAGAACATATAATGAGGCATCACGTAAAAAGAGTGTAGGGTGTCTAACAGTCCAGGTGAGACCTCAAGTCCTGAAGCCAGTCGGTGCGAATAAAAGGCTTTAAGAAGCCTTGGGACAGATTAACGAGTATATTATTTACAATGATCTATAGTTGTCGAGTAGTAATCAAGCCTACAAAGGGGGATCGGATCAAAATAGGACCTATCGTCTGGAAGAGTGGTTGGATGATAGTCAGAACCAATCCTATCCATGGTGAGAGACGTGGTCTTAGATCAATAATGTCAGTTCCAGATCCAGATCCCATCGTCCGACACGTTCAAATGAAAGCTTTCCTCAGTTGGTGTCTACCGTACGGTCTTAGCTTCTCTACCGCTAAGCGGAATGTGCGGACTGTATCAATGCTTCTCAAACAGCTAATCTATAGCCTTCTGGTTAGATATGATCAGAAATTTGGTTCCCACCTTAAGCAGAATCATTCATTTCCTGATATAAAAACGAACTTGCGTTGGTATGACTTAGCCTCATCTCAGCCTGGCCTCATGGTCCAAATCAAGTGACGGTGAGGCCTTTTCCCAATACAAGGCACGCGCCAAC
Source organism: Aspergillus karnatakaensis (assembly GCF_047715665.1). Classification (NCBI taxonomy): domain Eukaryota; kingdom Fungi; phylum Ascomycota; class Eurotiomycetes; order Eurotiales; family Aspergillaceae; genus Aspergillus; species Aspergillus karnatakaensis. Next base: position 97,582 of record NW_027395760.1, read on the forward strand.
AGATCCCTGCACAGGCCTGCACCTTGCATAGGTAGGCCAGTCACTGCGCCGCAAGACCGTTGCACTGCCAGCTCATCTCGATTCTCCTCGCTCCAGTGTCATTTCTTCTCTCTGCTTGATCGACCATCTCTATCCTTCCACAGAAATCTCTTTCAGCTGGCTTCTGCCCCGATAGAGCTAACCCTACACCACGAGGCTATGACGAGAGAGTGCCGTGTCACTGCCTGAAGCAGCATCTTTCGCAATCAACCCTAGACGTCCATGCCTCCAGCCCCGACATATTTCCCTGCCTCCGATGCGGAAACCAAAAGCTCTCGGTTCCGTAAAGAGAACCATCTTCGAAGATTGCACGCAAGCCGCGGAGGAAAGTCAACGCCCAAACAAGTACCTATGTCTCCGCAAGGAACTCCAGCGATCGGGGCGGCCGCATCTCGACCACTTGATTCCCATGCGCTTTTACTCCCACAAAAGCTTCAAAACCAACAGCCTTCGAATAAATCATGTTGACTGTGATGTTTATTTTTTCATTGCCTTGTTAAATGCTGCGAGCGATCTGTCCCTGGCTTCGGGCTTCCGCACAAACGCCGAACTCACGTCCCACAATGAACGATACCACCCCGATATTCCAAGCTTACCTTGACCAAATAAAGTGGTGGCCCCTCGGCAGACTGTACGAAAGATATTGGAGTGCACTACCTGCCATGGGTTGTTTTCGAGAGAGAACGACTTCGACGATCATATAAAGTCACATCAAGGAGTGATGCCGTTTTGCTGTTCGAAGTGCGGTAGATGCTATACACGGAGGAGCGATCTGAAGAGGCATGAGATGAGGACGCATAGGACAATCCATGAGAGGAGGCGGAGGTAGCAGGCGTTATTGGACTATGTATTTTGGAATGACTCGATCTGTGCAGCTACTACTACGACTACTAAGCACGCTGAGCAAGGTCCGACGACTGCTATCCCATATCTACAAAGCGATTTGACTTTGATGTTGCTCATGTATTGGCTAGCGGTCCGATGATCACTTCACACTGGGGCACAGTGACAGCGCTGACGCGACATCGTTTCACTAAGCCGCTGGGACTGGCATCGCTTCACCCAGTTCTCGCGCTCAGCTCTTATTTTGACAGGGGGCTGAAACTATTCTCTGATCGGTGCATTGTGGACCCTTCCGATAACTAGAAACTCCGCGATATTGGAGATACTGACAATATAGATCATGCGTATCAGCCTACAGAATGAGTCGGGATGGTATTTGTGGCATTGATGCATAATGGGATATCTGCTCTTTCAAGGGACCGGAAAGGCTATTTCTGGGCTTGTTTGGTGCGTGCTTGGAAATCGTGTAGTCCAAACCTTAGGATACTCGAATCTTTACATAATCATTGTAACTGGTTTCTCCATTGTTAGATCTAGCCGGTCAGACAGAACAGAACGGCCCGGACGTATAACTAGCGGCCCGTATACTCACATAAGGGATTCCGCCAACACAGCTTCCTCGGCAACCCAGTCATGTATATTATCGGCAGGAATCTGGTTGTATTTGAGCGTGTACCCTCTCTCGCCATCGGGTTTGCGTGCGTCTACGTTTGGGGTTCGGTTGCGCCGGCCGGATGTGATGCACACTCGCCGAGGGAAGCATTTCTGTTGCCTGGTGATACAGAGGAGAGTAGCCAACCATGATAATCTTCACGGTTCGACCAGGCTTAACTTGGATTGCCTTTAGTATTTCCAAGAGCGAGAGCGTGAGGCTGAGGTGTTTGACGGCCAGAACAAAAAAGAATTTACCAATATCGTCAAGGGCTTGCGGTATCATGCCTGATAGTAATTCTTGCAAGTTGATCGTGGTGTCTGAATGGTTAAAAGATCCCCCAAGCTGCTCGGCAAGACAATGGACGATGTCGTGCTCCGTCAATGGGTCCGCAAATGCTGGAGATAGGATCCAATGAATAGGTTGACTTTGGGATTTGAGTAAAGATATGACCTCGAAGGCAAGGTCGTCTGCCCGAGGCTCAGCACTGGGACCTTGGGGCTCCAGAACAAGGACATCAGAGCTGCGCGTTTCTGCCCATTCTTTGAGCGCCGCGATCAAAGGGGTCGTATCGGAGGGCACATCGTTCCAAAGCCCACGGCGCTCTGCATATGACTCTGCCTTTTTGAGAATATCCGTCGCGGACCGAGGCATTCGTGGTGCTTGCAGAGCAGAACAAAGTGAGGGCTTGACATCGATCAATTGACCTGAAGGTACTGCAACAGGGGATTTGATGATGTCTTCGAGCCTTTGAAGGGGTCTGGCAGGATGACGCGGTAGACGATCAGACTGGCCATCCGATGCTGACGCCCTTCCATTGGGGGGTTCAGAGGCATTACTGGCCTCACTACTTTCGCATATGGTTTAGCACTGTCTTTGTTTGAATGGATTCCAGATACTCACGTATAATCGAGAGCTACAGGTGCAATATGCCCGAAAGGACCATATGCCCTAATATCGATCAAAAGAAGTTTGGGGTACGCGGCCGCCGTCGCAGCAGCATACTCCTGCCAAACTTTCGACTTGTGTGAGTCGCTGTAGTCGCAAATTCCACGAATGACCAGACAGGGTAGAACGTTGAGTATCCCGGCCGCCTCCATCTCAAGGCAAAGGATATTGTACTTCTTGGCTAGCTGATCGCGCAGCACGGCGTCTTTGACTACCTTGTTGCCTGAGCCTATCAGCCCGTAGTGGATGTAGGGGTGATTAGTTCCCCTTGGGGTCCTGGGGACCTGGCAGTTCACCTGGCCGTCACACGTCGCGTCTGATGTGTCATGTACGCAATTCGGCTGGAACAGCAGATCATTCACCCTCCCGGGAAAAGAATAGGCTGGTTTGAGTCGACTGATGATCTCCACAAACTCCCTAAGTGGGTTGCTTGCAAGATGCGGGTTTGATCTCAGACTACTGATCCCCCCGAGCAAGACGCGTGGAGGCCTCTGCAAAGATCCTGTCTCCACAAAGCAAACATCTGGAGTTGACTTGCCCATATCATGCTGCACAACACCAGAGCGAGTCCCAATTGGAAGGCTCACAACCACATCTCTGAGGCGAATATCCTCCTTCCCTGGTATACCGCCCGCAATCCCAACTAATAAACAGAACTCAAGCTCAGGGAAGCTCATTCTTATCTGTGATGCGGCACTTGCTGCGGAGTTTGTGCCGTACTCGCTGGCAGGAAGGCAGGTCGCGGCAATGTTATGTCCACCCATTGTCCCCAACGTGTAGCTGTTTGAGTCGTGGCGCGATACGCGCAGCGGCGGGTGCACCGAGTCGAGAAGACATCGGACCGCCAGGAGCTCTTTATCTAAAGCGCAAATAATGCCCATAGTATAATATGATGCGGTGTAGGGGGTGCAGTTCGGCATGGGGACAGTAAAAGAGGGCTGTCGTGTGCGGTCGGCGAGCGCTGGGCAGTCAGGCAGGAGGGTTGAAGGGCAGTCGGGCTTATCTTCTCCGGTAGGTAGGTACCTAAGTTGAGGGTCAGAATCATCTAGATCGGGTTCCAAAGGGTGAGGAATCTCCCTAGTCGTACTCGACGCTTTTCGCAACATAAAAAACAATGCTCGGTCCACAAGTGATGGATATTCAAATGGTGGAAACTGCCTCATGTGGGTGTCTACCCCGCCAGCTTTGCTTTTTTTCATGCGAGGCTGGCGCTTATTCTGCCTCGTCATCTCTTTCATTGAATCATCGCACCTCTGACATCGAATGCCACGGATTTGAGAAGCCACTCGGCTCAAGCTCCAATGTCTCTCCCCGCAAAGCAAAAGTCGCATTTTTCGAGCCCCGATCGGCACAGCAAGGCGACAAAGCCATCGATCGATGAACTTGGAACCGCAATCATTCATCGCGTGGAATGCAATCTCCAAAAAGATCATGCCGATCACCCAGACCAGAGAGATTTCTACGACACCCCTCGCCTGTTTTCCGGCGACAGCAAGGCCAGCGAGCTAAGAGGAGAACGCCGGGTCACATCTGAAGATAATGACGAGGGTCCAGTCATATGGATGAGAGTGTACAGTTGTGAAAAATATCATAACCTGATTGCAGATAGATTTGACGCTCTCGAGGCTCCTCATCATCCGACAGATCGCATGATCGCACGGTATTTCCATGTGCTCAGATCTCGCGGCCCTGAGGCACAGCCGGTATCCGAAGAAATCATTTTCGAAGATGAGGAACTTCAAGAGGAGATCAGGTCAATAACGGATATCGAGACGGATCGCATCACTACTATAAACAGAGGTGATCTACACAATGCTGTCATCGACCGATTATACACTCAATTGCGTCGTGGCCGAGAGACTTTTGACACGGAGGATCCCCGTTTGCCTACGTTACTGCGGATAGTCGATCTGGCATTTCAGCAGGAATTTCTGGCGGCGGACAGCCTCATCTCCCGCGGCTGCGTGACAAGAAGACATCTACCCAAACTCTTCCGACCCGGCGAAGTCGTAGTGAGTGTTGAAGTGCATCCTAGAGCATATGTCGTCGATCGCTGGCCGGAATAGCGCGGCAGTGGATCACTTGTTTTGCCATGTAGTACCGTTTCCTTTGATGGCCAGTTCTACCGAGAGGCAAAAGCCATCATTCTCAACTGGGAGTACGGAGACCACGAAGTTGATATCACCGAGCTTGGTGCTTATCCGCTGGACTTCAACCTCGAGATGCGAGCTCGACTACTTCGGCGAGGGAGCATATTCTGGCAATTTCGGGGTCGCCATTTCGTATCTTACTCGCCTGGACGCCCTGCCCTTCAGGCGCAGACCGTGAGTATAGCCCCATCAGCTCGAATCCCAGAGTGAAGTTAATCACCAACTAGTCCAAGGCGCGCTACATGATTGATGCCACAACCTACCAGCATGTTCATTCCACATCGGAAGTGACAGGCCGTGACTATCTGCCGGAAGAAATCCCAACTGCTGACACTGTCCCAGACGAACTGTTTCAGCTGCAGCTACCAGCGACCGTCCCGGGATTTGGCTTCCATGATAAAAAATGGATAAGTCTATCCGTTGAGGGAATTCGAGAAATCGAATGGAATGCGGAGGCGTTCAAACATCTTGTGCTGAAAAGCACAAAAAAGGAGCTGATTGAAGCGCTCGTCGCAAAACACACTGCAGCCAGTGGCTCCAGCGACGTCATAGAGGGCAAAGGAAATGGCCTCATTATGCTTCTTCACGGGGGTCCGGGGACGGGCAAGACACTCACGGCGGAATCGGTTGCGGAACTTACTCGAAAGCCTCTCTATCGAGTCACATGCGGAGATATCGGCACGAATGCAGAAGATGTCGAGCGGTACCTCGAGTCTGTCCTGTACCTTGGAACAGTATGGCAGTGCGTTGTTCTTCTCGACGAGGCCGACGTGTTTTTGGAGGAGCGAACACAACAGGACCATCAGCGGAACGCCCTCGTCTCGGTGTTTCTTCGCGTGCTGGAATATTACTCTGGTATTCTCGTCCTCACGTCGAACCGCATCGGGACATTTGACGAGGCCTTCAAGTCGCGCGTCCAGCTAACACCATTACCCCCAACTAGATGAGAGCAGCCGTCGTCGGATCTGGTCAAACTTTATTACAAGGCTGCAGGACACGAACTCCAATACCAAGGCGGACCAGATCCTGGAAAATATTGATCAACTGGCGAAATTCAAGCTAAATGGGCGTGAGATAAGAAACAGCATTCGAACTGCGACATTGCTTGCGGAGTTCCGAGGCGAGCGACTGGAGTTTAAGCATCTTGTAGACGTGATTGACATTTCGAACGAGTTTGAGCAGTACTTGCAGGATGTCCATGGGCACACGGCGTCGGAATGGGCTATGTCGCAGAGGGTTCGGAAAGATGAGTAGGGTAGATGAATGCAGTGTGGCAATATTGTTGCGGCCAAGATGTAGGAACACGATGGATTTTCAATTTCAGATATGCACTTGATCGCAAACCTCGATGCCACTGTGGAGGTTGAACAAAGGTGCATGATCATCGGGTGGCAACCACGCCTTCATCCCATGTCTTCTTCCTTCCCATCTCTCTTTCCTTCTATGTCTCCTTCCAACCGCAATGGTATTTACGAGTGAGGTGGGTGTTAAGGGTTAGACTATGTCAGTGTCCGCACTACTTGCCCTGTTTAGGGCCATTTCTAGCTTATTGAAGGACTTGGTATGCCGCTAGAAAAATACGATGACTGGATCACCAGCATATCTAACTGCGCCACAATTAGGTAGAACAACGTGAGTGGCTTATCACTATGCTTACATCTCAGCTGCCTTCTACCCCTCTTTCTATCCAACTCACTTGATCCTCATCGTGGTTGCCGCGAAGATCCTCAAGGATAGCTCAACTGTCTCTATTTAACAGCCTGGAATATGGACCAACAACTAGTCTTTCCGACAAGACAGGGTAAATCACGCGACCTGTGTGTAAAACGCACACTATCCCAGGATTGTACCGGGATATTTGAGCCTGGACAGCCGGCAGCAAAGCTCCAGTGCCTTCGGAAGGACTCCCGTCGACAGTCCGCCCAGCCGTGCCTAAGCACTCTGATGAGAGCTAACGCCTCTCATCGCCACCGTCTGGAACGAGCACCGGCCCCGGCACAGAACCATGTCGACAACAACCAGGGCACACTACCAGATAATACTACACTGACGTCACAACCGCAACTCGAGCAGTCTTTACTGCCGCGGAAAATAGAGGTGCTCCCAAGCAGTTCACACATGAACATCCAGCAACGGCAGGTAGTGATGCCGGTGGCAACCCCTCAGATGGGGAGTCAGATAAACCGCACCCCACAAGAGCAGTTCTTGATAGAGCGACAACAAATTCTGGCCGAGCAAGGTAATCTGTACGATAGCCAGGTCACACCACAGCAATTTGCTCAACTGCAGGCAAATATGCACGCTCAACAGTATATTAAAAACTACCGACAGCAGATGATGCAGCAGCACATGATGAACCAGCAGATGTTCAACCAGCAGCAGAACGCTCAGGCTCAGAAGCAAAAATTTGCAATCCCGCAGGCATATCAGGCTAAATCAATGCACGCACAGCTTGCTCAAATGTACCAGGTGCAACATCAACAGCAGCAACAGCAGCGCCGGCTACAGAACCAGCAGCCTACACAGCCTCAGCAAGGAAAAGTGCTCCAGGGCGGTCCCCAGACGAACACCCAGCAACGGCAGGTGTCAATGGCAGCTGCTCAGGCCAGTCGTGGTAGAATTCCGAAAAATATGCAGGCAATGAGCATGGAGCCTAGAACAAACGCAACTCAACGATATACGGGCCTTTTCCAACAGCGACTTGCAAGACTACGGCAGGATATGGCCAGTCGGTTAATGCCGCAGTACGGACCACCAGCTCGGTACCCACCTCAGGTTGTGAAGGAATATGGCATTGGACTTGAACAAGTTGCCAAGGGCTTTGTGCAAGATGTCATGCGGCGGGACCGTGCCGAGATCGCTGCTCATCGACAGCGACGGGAGTCGGGAACAATCAGCTTTTAGACGAGCGGTGACACACTAGCGATATAAATTGAATGCGGAAAAAAAATAAAAAAAAAACCGACAAATAGTTACAACAATTGCCTTCGAAGCTTATGGGAAATGGCCTGTAAGATTCTGTTTTTGCATATCCGTTACCATGGACACGTGCAAGGTATGCGTTGATTCTCATATGCTTAGAACGGGCAGGTAATTGGCGTTGGAAAATGCAAGCCTTTGAAGGGGAAGCCAAAGGCGCACCAGTCTGTAGGTAAAGTATCTACCCTTATCCAATCCGTTGTACAGTGCGATTGTTCAGGTCACTTGGCCGACCCTGTTACACATACACAGACAGTCATCTTCAGCCTGGCACACGAATGCGCCAAATAATTTGTGCAATTCTACGGGGTGCCAACTACCTGTGAGCACCATCTGCTTTAGAAGCGACTCAATTTCTTCAAAAGCTTCTGTGAAGGCAGAATGGAAAGATACAGAGATTCAATACTGGAACTTTACCTATACCATCTCCTACTCTATTGCGGTGACTTTAACAACAGTGACCAACTACAAGCATTGCAAGTAACTCAGATATGCATGATGCATGATCGCTGATAATGACAGACATTGGCTGCCGCAGTACCACGGGAAGTCCTTTAGATTCTGAGAAAGACCAACAATAGACTCGATTATTCTTTGCCATAGATATGTCGCTATTTGCTTATTCAGGTGGCGGAGGTTCGACAATCATGTCCTCCCGCAAACCCGATAAAAGATCTATGAACTCCATTTCGTCGTCTTCCTCTTCTTCACCAACGGATCTCCCATTCTTTGAATCAAGTTCCTCAGGTTCTTCCTCCGGCTCCTCCTCAGGCTCTTCCTCCGGCTCCTCCTCAGGCTCTTCCTCAGGCTCCTCCTCAGGCTCTTCCTCCGGCTCTTCCTCAGGCTCCTCCTCAGGTTCTTCCTCCGGCTCCTCCTCAGGCTCTTCCTCAGGCTCTTCCTCCGGCTCTTCCTCAGGCTCCTCCTCAGGTTCTTCCTCCGGCTCCTCCTCAGGCTCTTCCTCCGGCTCCTCCTCAGGCTCTTCCTCCGGCTCCTCCTCAGGTTCTTCCTCAGGTTCTTCCTCAGGTTCTTCCTCAGGTTCTTCCTCAGGTTCTTCCTCAGGTTCTTCCTCAGACTCTTCCTCAGGTTCTTCCTCAGGTTCTTCCTCAGGTTCTTCCTCAGGTTCTTCCACCGGTTCTTCCTCAGGTTCTTCCTCAGGCTCCTCCTCAGGTTCCTCCCTAGGTTCCTCTCCTTTATCTTCTCCCTGGTCGTCTTCCTGGTCGTCTTCCTGGTCGTCTTCCTGGTCGTCTTCCTGGTCGTCTTCCTGGTCGTCTTCCTGGTTGTCTCCCTGGTCGTCTTCCTGGTCTTTCTGGTCTTCCTGCTGGTCTTCCTGGTCTTCCTGGTCTTCCTGGTCTTCCTGGTCGTCTTGCTGGTCTTCCTGGTCTTCCTGGTCGTCTCCCTGGTTGTCTCCCTGGTCTTCTTCCTGGTCGTCTTGCTGGTCGTCTCCCTGGTTATCTCTCTGGTCGTCTCCCTGGTCGTCTCCCTGGT
>NW_027395760.1:106687-107103 GCF_047715665.1 Aspergillus karnatakaensis
TCTTCCTGGTCGTCTTGCTGGTCGTCTCCCTGGTTATCTCTCTGGTCGTCTCCCTGGTCGTCTCCCTGGTTATCTTGCTGGTCGTCTTCCTGGTCGTCTTCCTGGTCTTCCTGGTCGTCTTGCTGGTCGTCTCCCTGGTTATCTCTCTGGTCGTCTCCCTGGTCGTCTCTCTGGTCGTCTCCCTGGTCGTCTTCCTGGTCTTTCTGGTCTTCCTGCTGGTCTTCCTGGTCTTCCTGGTCGTCTTGCTGGTCTTCCTGGTCGTCTCCCTGGTCGTCTCCCTGGTGGTCTTCCTGGTCGTCTCCCTGGTCGTCTCCCTGGTGGTCTTCCTGGTCTTCCTGGTCGTCTCCCTGGTCGTCTTGCTGGTCTTCTTGCTGGTCTTCTTGCTGGTCTTCTTGCTGGTCTTCTTGCTGGTCTTC